>NW_017307309.1:89613-115201 GCF_000935625.1 Nanorana parkeri
GGGGGGGTGTCGATAACAGTTTTGCTTGGGCAAACTCAGGTGCACTGAGTTCACATCAAGCCCCAGCTCATCACTAATCCTTTTATGTCCCTTTTCTAGCGGTTTCTATCCTTACATAGTTACATAGTATTTGGGGTTGAATAAAGACATACGTCCATCAAGTCCAACCCATATAGGTCCACGCATCATCTCATTCTTAGGAATACTGGTATCCCTGGATATTACGGTCCCTCAAGAAATTGTCCAAACGTTTCTTGAACAAATCTACACTCTTGGCTGAAATCACTGCCGATGGCAGTGAGTTCCAGACCTTAACCGCTCTTACTTTAAAGAACCCTCTTCGCCCATTGTGCTGAAATTTTTTCTCCACCAACTTTAGGTGGTGGCCTCTAGTCTTTGTAATAGAGTTAATCTCAAACAGTTTGTTGCCAATGTTGCTGTCACCATTGAACATCTTGTACATGAAAATCATATCCCCCCTTAATCTCCTTAATTCCAGCGTAAACATTAAGGTCAGAAGCCTTGTCTCATAGCTCCATTCCCCTAATTAGTTTGGTTGCCCTCCGCTGGACTCTCTCCAGTTCAAGGACCTCCCTTCTCAGTACCGGCGACCAAAACTGGACCGCGTACTGAGATCCTTATATCTCAGATTCATAAATATATCAATGTGTAATATAGTATTTGCCTTTAGCAACTTTTAAATTGCATTAACATGTCCTTTATATTGAATGGTATATTGTATGTCTTCTGGGAGATTATATGACAATTATCAATTATTAATGTATGTTGAATAGGGAGTGTGGGATAGCCCATCTTATTGGGATTTTGTTTTATTAACGTGTTAAGTTTTCTATATTTAGTGTGTGGTTTATATCTGATATATTTTATCCTTTTTTGGTTTGTATTACTAGGAAGCACTGCTATACACAATGACAGTATGAGGCATTGCTGCCCACACTAAAACTAGGAAAGCACTGATTTACACATGGTTACTAGGGAGCAGACATGCACACTCTGAAGTACTACTGTACACATTGTTCAGAATACAAACTGAATAATGTAAAAAACTAGATAAGCAACAGATACACAATTTTTGTATAATAAATGGATAGTAAGAACATTATCTTCTTACCTTGTTTTTAAAATGTTTAAAAATTGCAGAATTTCAGAAAACTGAATAAGCCGCAAAGCTCGTAGAAACCTCAAGCCTGTAAGAGAAGAAAGGTTATGCTTATTTATTTTGAATAACACAACTGCCTTTTATCATATCGATAGAGTAGAACAAGAACAGGACCTCGTCGAGAGGATTATACAGCTATGTTTATTAAAAAATCATTTAAAATAAACTAAACAAAAAGTTAGAATAATTTAATATCATTATACGACAGATAAATAGAAATGTAAACACAAAAAAGGAGCACAGATTAAATTGTTGCTTATAGCAACTAGTCACTATTCACTTTTTTTTGTTGTTCAAATAAATCATATATTTAACTGGTTGACACAACCAACTGTTCCACTGTCTCAATTTTCATACATCTGACTTAAACTGAGTGACGCATAATTAAGTATGAATACGCTGAATTTGCACAAGAGGAGAGAAAATACAACCAAACTAAAAAAGTCTAAAAAAAATATTGTGCTTGCAGATGCATTCCTGCGAGGTCCTAGTTACAATAGATAACACAAAGGAACTTTCTCTCAGGAAGCAGAACATGGTCATGGTTCACCATTATATAACAGCCCACATTAATGGCAAAGCACACTGAAGTAAAGCTTAAACCAAAATATTTAACAGTCCAGCTTGTTTTCCAAAGTTGTAATATATTGTATCATTATGCACACAAAAATGCTGTAAAAGTATTGTTTCTCCATCAAGTAAGCCACGTAGGCCCTGTTCACACCAAGCGCGTTCCAGGAGCAGAACCGTTACAGACCGGATCAAAATTGTGTCCAATGTATTCCAATTGTCTTTTTGGGCTCTAGTTCACACCGCAGCGTTCAGTTCCAGGGCATGTAAAAAAAACTGCAGCAAGCCCTATTTTACCTGCTCTCAAGCGCATGCAAACGCATCAAAAACCCTGGAACGCACTGAAAGCCCATTTTAAACTAAAACAAATATTTAATTTTTTTAACCAAAAACGGCCTGGAACGCATCAAAAACACGGCACAACCCACTGCACTGCATGTGCAGAAACTCATGCAGATCTGGTCTGCATTTGGTGTGAACAAGCCCTTAGAGACACTGAAGGATTTAAAAGTGCTGCAAAGCTTTCAGCAGAGGTACTGCAGCAAACCAGGCTATGTCCCCTGTTATTAAGTCAGTGATTTATTTCTGTAAAACGCTTTCTGTCAATCAGCCATTGTTGAAGACCACACAGTAGCAGGTAAATTAAAGTAATTAACTAAAACATGCTAACTCTTGTAGACATACATCAAATAGTTTGCTCTCGTAAAAAGTAGTTATGGAAAATAGAAATTCTATATGTCTCCTTATGGCTATCATCGGACAACCACTTAGCAGCACCTTCCTTAAACACTAGAGATAACATCCATTTTGTACATTTTGCAAAGTAATTTAAAACCATTTACTGGATCTCTATATTCAAAAGTTAGAAACAAAAGCAGAAACAAGGCACTTGCAATCCTAGGTAATAGCAGTCTGTTGTATTTTGATCATTTAGCTAGGTCCCCCAACACTACTGTTTACATTTCACTCATTCACTAAAATAATGTAACTAATAAAACACAGGCACCTTTAGAAAAAGTATTTTATTAAACAAAAAAAGTCCCATGATATAAATAAAACATCAATTGTGTTGTCCAATGATGTAGAGCCATTAATCACAACAAAGACATGATGATCCACTGATGCTACTGCTACTTCCCGTGTCACTACTCCCAAACATGAATGCATACTTGACCATGTGTGCTCAACAGCGTAACCCAGGATACCCAGCCAGTTTGTTGATATTCAGCGCCCGGCTAGGGAGCTGACATATGCAGTAGCAGTATCGATGGGAGAGCATTGTTTTTGTGCGGGTCGCCGTTAATTATGAATGATGTTGGATCAACATCGCTGGATGACATGATTGATGTTGAATTTACACTGAGGGACAATGTTTATAATTTTTTTTAAATAGAGCACTGCGTGCGTCTGTGTGTTTATTTATTTATTGGTTACCCCTTTCTCATTTGTGTAATAGGTGGCCCCAATATTCTAAAGGGAGAATCCATGCCTTTTTTTTTCTTTTTGCACGCAGTTAAAATTATAAGAGGGGGGAAAAAATGCTGAGGAGTCTTGGAATCTGTCTCAGAGGATCAGTTGAGACCTGCGGTGCAAGCCCTATTCAATGAACTCCTTTATCATCTGGCAGAATCACCTATTGAACTTGATTGTATGCATCGTGCCTTGCATCCCAGGGGATCACCTGATGCGCCGCCTCAAGATATAGTCTGCTGTATATGCTCATTTTGCTTTACATGTACAGTAAACTACCCATTAGCTGGCATTTAAGCAACAAGCACTCTCAATCAACCGGCACAAAAAAACAAAAAAACAAATTGAGAACATAATACGTCCGTGATTTTCTTTTTTTTGACGGTGGCTTGGTGCACACTAAAAAATTTCATTAGCAACTAAATTTATTTGGTTTGTAACTAAATTCTTTGTTTACATCTTGCTAGATTCTGCGAAATGTAAGCAATGGGGAACAATAGCCAGCCTACTGCTGCCTACTGCAAATTGCAGGATGGCAATAGCACGATGGCTATTGCACCCGCCCACTGATCAGAGGAGCCGACCTAAGAGAGAACTTTCTCTCTCAGGTCCGCTCCTCTGCTCATTGGGCGGGGTTTCAATAGCCAGCCTGCTATTGCAATTTGAAATAGGCAATAGAAACCTGGCTATTGCTCCTGGCTGCTTACCTTCACCTGTTGGCTGTGGAAGCTAGCCGGCAGCTGAATGGGGCCATGGAAAGAGGGATCGGGAGTGCTGCGGGGGGGGGGGGGATTTTGGTGTGTAAGAGTCACTATTAACCCTCAAGCAACCGGAAACTACAGTTATCCGTCACCTACTGATCCCCGTAACTGGGAGTTTTACTGTATTACTACTAATGAAATTGCTACAGTTTAAATAGTTTTTTGCTGTTTTCATGTGCATTGAAGAGTAGATGATCTCTTTGCCTCTGATTATGCTAAAATGCTTCTGATTATAGAGTAGTTTCCCCTGATAACTTAAAAAAAGTCTACTGTACATTCCTAGACCTACACCTTCAACAACCGTTCAAATACCTTTATTTAACAGTACCATTATGTTTCTTTTCATTCTATTTGCATTTTTAATATAACCACTCAGAATACTGTTTTATCTCTATTTTTTTATTTAGATATATTATATCATCAAGGATTTTTTTCCTATGATTCTTAGTTTTGCTATTTTGCAGTAGTTATATTTTTCCACTTTGGTGACCCCCCTAAGAGCTTTAATCAATATTTTATGCAGTATTTTATGCTTTATATGCTGTTATTTTTTTACACACGTTTGTCTCACTTACGAATATCCCTTGGATTTAGAGGTATATACTACATGACATTACCAATCTCAATTTGCCTATTTTACTGACTTTTTTTTCGCCCCTCACTGGTCCTTAGACTTATAGAGGTCTTTTTCTCCCTTTTTTTTTTTTTAAACTCCCACATAGCCCAACCAGATGGATTCTGGTATTTTTCTAGACCAGCAACCTATGGCATTTGGTGGTGTGCTTATTAAGTACACTGCTCGTAGCTTTACTTCTCGCCTACTTCTCAAAAGGTGACATTCTTCTAAGTCACATTCCATTTATCTATTCCTTTCTTGTTCTCTCTATATTTTTTACCCTACTCTATATCATTGTAAGATCTTCCTTTACTCTACTTGTTACCCCAAATCTTGTCAGTTCTTCTACTTTATACTCTCTCCTTTTTATTTTCTGTGGAGTTGCACTCCAGGGGAGAGTTGAAGAGAGGAGGCATAAGATCTTATAATTTTTAAACCTCCTTCCTCTTTCCCTCTTTTTCCCCCCCTTTTCCTCAATTGGAAATGCCTTCCCATTAAAATGAGTCCTTTAAGACAATTTCCTGAAATGGCAAAGGTTTAAATATCCCTTTAAAAAAAAGGATGATGATTCATTCTCACACTAAAATTCTGAGAGAGCATTTTGTTTTCCTTCAAGAGACTCGCTTCAAAACACACTAAAATTTCTAGATTATCCAACATATTTTTGCTACTGTATTTCATGCTACTGACCCTCAATCTAAGAACAAAGTTGTTTCCATCTTAATTAGCAAATATATTAGACTAACTCAAGTTCAGGAATGTCAGGGTCCGGAACGTTTTCTATTTGTCTCTGGCAAGTTACATAGATTACTCTGGCAAATCTTTATTTGCCTAACTCTGGCCAACTCCATGCTCTAGACCAGGGGTCCCCAACCCCCAGGCCGCGGACCGATACTGGTCCTTGGCCTGTTAGGAACTGGGCCACAGCCGCCCCCATCAGGGCCAAAGCGGCCCTGATGGGGGCGACTGTGGCCCAGTTCCTAACAGGCCACGGACCAGTATCGGTCCGTGGCCAAGGGATATTAGTAAGTGAGACAAACGTGTGTAAAAAAAATGGGCAAGTGCCCAGGGCCCACTGCCACATCTAGGACCCATATCCACAGCTTTCACTTAGTTCCTTGCGGCCATGCACAATGCACCAGCAGGAAATTGTGCGTGCCTGATCTGCCTCTGCCTCCTGTCTGATCTCTTCTGATAACAGAGCAGGAACCAAGCTGAGGAGAAGGAGATGGGGACAGCACATGTGTCACAACTGGAGGCCTGACAGAGATCTGTGAAAAATGCTCCTAACCTCAGCAGAGGAACTTCTGCCTTACTGTGTGTGGCCCTTATGTTAGTGAGTTACTCTGCATGCTGCTGATTGTTTGTTTTATAGGGCACTGAGGCTGAGCAATCATTTATATGAGAATACAAGTTACTATTGAGCAATCCTACAACCACCCCCGGTCCAGGGACAAATTTTCCACGAAACCGGTCCATGGTTCAAAAAAGGTTGTGGACAGCTGGTCTAGTCCACATCCACAAGGGGAGATTTTAATGTAACCTTGAATCACTCACTAGACACATCTGACAATCACTCCGCTGAGTGTTAATTCATGTTAAGCGTCTTCTTGCCGATTTATACCTCACTTGACTCTTACACTTTACATCCCAAAGATAAAGATTTCACCTTCTACTCAGCCCCTCACAACATATACTCAAAAATTGATTACTTATTCATATCACAATACTTTCTCCCATCTCTAATAGATGCTCAATATATCCTACCACCTTATCAGATCAAGCAACTATCTCCCTAACACTTTTTGTAAATAGAACACACCCACCCCCAACTGACCTGGCATCTCAATCCCTCCTTACTTACTCATGCTACAAATAAACTTCACATCGAAAAGACATCCCAACATTATTTTTCTGAAAATGATGATGCTACGATTCAACGTTTTACTTTATGGAAGGTTTACAAATGCACTTTGAGAGGAGAATTAATCTCCCTTAGTAACTACGTAAAGAAACTCATTAACAAATGTATTTTAGATCTCACACAAAAAATTGCCTCTCTCGAACAACAAGAAATCTCTCTGTACTGCTAGCACTTCTGACATTAGCACAGCCAGAACAGAATTGCGTCTATTAAAAACTAAAGCTAGAAGAGATTTTTCTCAGAGAGAAAGTATGTTATGAATTTGGCAATAAAAATGGCAAATTATTTGCTAGGGCTCTTTGTGAACATAGAACTCCTAATCATATTTTAGAAATTAGAGATGGGAAAGGTAATAAACATCTGATCACATTCCAATCTTTTTACACCAGACAAACTTCTACCCCTCCAACATAAACCTGCTTCTCTAGCTGCCGACAGACTCTCATCAATCCAGTCTTTTCTTGCCCAGCCCAAACTTCCTATGATATCTCCCAAGGTGGCTGAACCCCTTGAGGGTATCATTAATTTCAAGGAATTTTCAACAGCTATTTACAGATGAAACCTGGGAAAAGTCCAGAACGGATGGATTCACTACTCTGTTATAAAACATTTTCAAATATTCTTGCTCCTTATTTCCACAGAGCTTTTATCTCTATTATTACTGGCTCCTCTATGCCTCCATCAATCCTGGCAACACATACTTCTCTTATCCATAAGCAGGGGAAAGACACTTGTGCCAATTATAGGCCAAAATCTTTACTCAACCTTGACCAAAATATTTTTGGCCAACATACTTGTCAATCACTTGCTTCCTCCTGTTGCAGATGTGATTGATTTAGACCAGGCTAGCTTTATGCCAAAAAAGGGAAGGTTGCAACAATACAATTAAGGCCCTTCAAATTATAAATTATATGTGCAAGATGGGAACAGAGGGCATCTTACTTTCAACAGATGGTAAGAAGGCCTTCAACAGGGTTGCCTGGGATTACATGGAGCAAGTTTTACTGACTGCAGGTCTTTGGCCATGGATGCTTACCTGGATTATGTCACTATATTCAAGACCTTCAGCGAGAATACAAGTTAATGGATGCCTGCCAAAAGGCCTTCTCAATTTCCAATGGCACCCGTCAAGGCTGACCCTGTCCCCTCTCATTTTCATTCTAACGTTAGAACCCTTTTTAAGGACTCAAAAAAAATTGGCAAGCAAGGGCATACAGATTGGTGAGAAGTCTTACTTACTAGCTGCTTTTGCAGATGATCTTTTGTTTTTTATTTCCAATCCTTTGACTTCTCTACCTAATTTAATGGAAGAATTTAAACATTGTTCCTATTTCTCAAATTTTTCAATCAATTATGGGAATACAGCAGGTTTAAATATCTCGCTTTCAACCTCTATGATTAAACATTTAGCAAAACACTTTACTTTTATTTGGGAAATGAACAATATCCCATATTTAGGCATTTGCTTACCCTCCAATCCCTCTAACCTTCTTACATTTCACTTTTTCCCTTTATTAAAGATGATCTTTTCAGATCTTCGGAATTGGGATCTGTCACGGTTTCTTACCCTTCCTCATTCAGTTGGCTGCAGCATGACCTGTTGCAGTATGTGTTACACTGCTGTAACTCTTTGGCGCCCTCTTATGACCAAAACCGTAATCATCATTCTGCAACTACTAACAAAACTTCTGACAAATGCCTGTCCCAGAGTGATGATGCAAACACCAGCTGACTATTGAAGCTTGTCCATTCAGTCTCCACCCTTGCATTAGTTCAATCAACCTGACGGCCACCGACTGACAAAAAAAAGTAACAACCAACCACTGGCTGCCCTTTGCAATGTTTACATCGGCAGTGGGCAGCAATAAAGAAAGCTTGCTACTGAAAAAAAATAGCTAATAGCAGGCTGGCTAATGCACCCGCCCGCTGCCTGATGTCAATCACAGAGGAGTGTACCTGAGAGAAATTTCTCTCTCAGGTCTGCTCCTCTGCGGACTGACAGAAGGCAGTGGACAGCAGCCATTCTGCTATTGGCTATTTTAAATTGCAATAGCCAAAAACAGGTTGGCTATTGCTCCGCCCCCTGCCTGATGTCAATCAGCAGAGGAGCAGACTTGAGAGATCATCTTCATTTCTGTTCACTGCCCGGGCAACCAGTGGCGGGTGTTCTTGGGTTTGTTTTTCTTTGGGGGGGAGGGGGTTCGCAGGTCGGCAGGAGTTGGGATTGACGTTTTACTTTTTGTTTTAAATAAGGAATTGTCAAAAACTTGTGTTTGTGTTTTTTGTTCAATTAAAGGATTTTTTTCTAAGGTGTTATGTATTTATTTACATTTTATTTAACTCCTTAGTACAACTACCCCTTACTCATTCACAAGGTGGGGGCGGCATCTGGGTGCCCCCCTTTATGAAATGGGGTACACAGATGCTGTGAGCCCCCCTGCACGCAGACACTCACAACCTGAGGCGAGGGTTGTGGGGAAGAGGCCCTGGGGACATGGGGACAAGAAGCTTTTTTTTTCCTAAAAAGATCTGGTACCTTTTGCCTCATGCTGGTATTTTTTTGTTTTTTTGTTTTTATACATCAGAGGTTTCCCCTAACATTCCTAACAGACCTAAATGTTTTTTTAAATTGTTCCTGTGGACCGTAAAAAGTTAAAAAGAATCAAAGTAAACATTTAATGTCACTTCTCTGCAAAAGATTTCAGTTCGTAATTACCATTTAATTCATCAGAAATGAACGAAAATTCGGATTCATCCAAATGCCGAAACAAATTGACTTTTGGACCCAAATTCCAAAAAAAGGAAATAACAAATACATCCCAAAATTAAACTAAACTCATTTTTTGCCGGCTTACATGTCTATTCAAAACTAACTTTGTAGACACTTCACCTATATCCCACTTAATTGCCACTTAATACTCTATGATTAATGACACTCTGGGTGCTTCTGCCTTCCCTTCTACTCACATAAAAAATGCTTAGGAAACAGATCCTATGGTATTCCTTCTTTGATGAACAATGGGACCGTATTTGCTCCTTAACTCATAAATGATCTACCAGTTCTAAAATTCAGGAATCCTCTGAGTTTTTTTCTAAATGGCATCTTAGTCCTGAAAAATTGCATAAAATATTTCTTGATTCTCTCAATACATGCTGGCGATGCAACTCACACTTTAGGCTCCATTCTCCACAATTGGTGGACATGCCCTTACAAAGTTCCCTTTTAGACCCAAATCCATTAATGGACCTCCATGTCCTCTTTTGAAGCTCATCAATATTTGCTACTGTCAGGAACTGGATCTGAACCCAGGGCCTCTGCTGTGGCTGGTGGTGGTTCTGCCTGCTGAGCCACCGCTGATAGCTCCTTGCCTGATCTCCTGTGTAATCCTCAGTTAAACCTAGTTTCTGCTGAACTCTGAACTCCTTGCTCCTCCCTTGAACTTCCTTTTTAAGCCATGCCTCTGCACTTTACAAAACCTGCTCCTCAAAAATGGTAAAATATCACAACTTCCTGATGTAAATTTAACAAATATTGGCTAATTACCAAATAAAGAGGTACAGGAATTCATCATAGTTTCAAGGACACCTAGATGAGCATCTGCTAGATATTGTGACTAATCCTGGGGTAATAGTCAAACTAAAGCCATATCGGATAACATTAGCTAGACAGGAAGCATACCGAAGAGGTCAAAAAGATGCTGGAACTATGAGTAAGGACTTATTCACATGTGTCAGGGTACTTCAGTCAGCACCCATAGTACAGCTCCTTTCCGGATCGAGTCGATGTGCATATGCATGTGCGTGTTCTGCGCTACAGTTCCAACATTGCACATAGGAATGTGCATGCGCAAAATCAATGCGCATGTGCACGAGCAACACCATACACATGCTGTAGCATGCACATGCCTGTTCTTGGTGCCAGATGGGCTATTTAATGATGGATTCTGCATCTGCACATTGCTGAGAGATCTTCAGCTGTATCCTGCATTTGCGATCCTTTTTCTGATACCTGATTGACCCGGCTTGATTCCCGACTCTGCTGCTTGCTGCCTGCCTTGTGACCTTGGCTTATCCTCTGACCATTCTTCCGTCTCCTGATTTAGTACCACTCTGCGTGCAATTGTATGACCCAAACTGCTCCTGACATCGCTTTTACATAGTTATATAGTATTTGAGGTTGAATAAAGACACAGGTCCATCGAGTTCAACTTTGTGTGTGTGTGTGTGTGTAGTGCGTGCATGTATTATAGGAGTCCCTTTATGGTCTTAGGTTTTAAGAGTACCTGTACCCCTGTATGTTATGGTCTCTGAGGAAGGTACCTAATTGATTTTTGAATTATTCAATACTCTCTGCTGCTACCACTGCTTGTGGCAGAGAGTTCCAAAATGTAACCCCTCTGACTGAATTTTAGGTGGTGGCCTCTAGTCCTTGCTTTTGTACCACGCTACACGCACGTTACTGATCTGGCTTGTTCCCGACTTCGCTTCAGCTCCTCACACCAGTGCTGTCTGATCTGCTATTAACCACCAGCTACCTCTGATATCCAGTCACCAGCACCATGATCTTCCCTGTGTCAAGCATCCACATCAGAATGAGAGGAAATCTTGTTGTGCACCTTACTGGATATCCCAATGGCTAGGAGAGATTGCTTGCAATGACTGCGGGTAGCACCGAGGTATGCAGAACTTGTTATGAAGAAAGTCACCAGCACACCAAAGAATCCTTTTAGGATTACCGAATGTTCATTTTATTGAACAGTTGTCAAATGAAGTACAAGCGTTTTCGGGGCCACGGAGGGTCCCTTCATCAGGCTTTACATCGACAAAGTGCAAACTTCAAATGTGGGTTTAACTAGACAAACAGATGTGAGACAACCCAATGGTCTGCCCCCTCACTAACAGCCCTAAAGAAAAAAGCAGCCTGCATCCCAGAAGCTTCGCTTCACTAAACCATGCATCACATAGTGTCCCAGTCACAATTTCATGTATGATGGCCAAAATGTTGTGGTATCTAGGGCTACAGCTAACGATTATTTTCATAATCGATTAGTTAGCCGATTATTGAGTTCGATTAATCGACTAATCGGATTTAAAAAAAAAAAAAGGGTTCAGTGATGGACTACTACTAGTTTCTATTGAGATTGTAGTCCATCACGGGAGCAAGCTTGGCGCGGTGGAAGTAAAAAAAAAAGAGTGTGGTGTGCAATATAGTACATTATACAGCGGCGCAGTGCAGAATACCAGCAGCTAACTAGCTCTAGCGGTATACTGAGCTTAGGGTAACGGGAGGGCGCTAGTTTGTGTCCTCCCGTTACCCTAAGGAGAACTATGGGGGAAAACACTGACCCCCATAGTTCTCCTTTAAGATTTAATCATTGATAAACTCATCCACATTCCTTCACAGCAAAATGTGTCAATTTTACAAAAAGCCAAAAAAAATTAATTGAGTGCCCATATATTTAAATACCTTTAAAAAAAATCAAATGAGGTCTCCTCCCCAGAGTCCACCCATTCGTGATGTGTCTCCTCTTTCGTTCAGTCCCCTCAGCTCATGTGTGTGCCTCCCTCGCTCTCTCTCCTTATACTGTTCCCCTGTCCTTTTATGTGCATCCACCCCCCGTCGATACCACGCTCGATTGGCGTGTGACGTCAACGGGGGGGTGTGGCATCGGTGCGCAGCCGCATAGACCCAGTCTCTTTCCGATTTTTGTGTTCATGTTGCATAGCAACCCTGTCAAGTCCAGTGGGGCTGCATGATACAGGCACCGCCTTCTCCCTTCTATGTTTGTATTGAGCCGAATTGTTCTCCCTCTATTTAGTCGAGCGGTTTGTGATTGCGGGTACAAAGTGCTTGGATGCACATTGATGCCTATATGGCTCCGCTGCACAGACTGCCCCCCAAAATGACTCAATCCAGGGTATATGGGGGCCCATATATATTAATCATTTTATTTCTGCCTAATAAAACGTATATAGAGAGCAGATATAGCTTTATAACAAAAATAATGAGATATTTGTGTTTTGCACTTTTGTAATTTTTCAAATTTCCATAAGGGATTCTATTTCTTTTTACTTAGCTAATTTTGGGCTATTTTGCTGACGTATGGAAAATATAAATGACATGTGTGTGTGTGTACCCATGACTTTAGATACATATATAGATGCATATAAATCTGCATATGTCTATATCAATCATCTTCTTATACATAGTTATCAGACAACTCTATATACATATTGTATCATTGTATTACAAGACTTTACATATCATCTCATTGCGGTTGATACATTTTTCACATGTAGTGTTATTGTGTTTTTTTTTCCTTTTAGCTTTTGAAGTAGGGCTGTTCTAAAATGCATCTATTGATCAGTTCATATCAAGCCCAACAGTTCTCTAACAACTCTATACATGAATAGTGTCACTGCGTTACATGATTTAACATATCTACGTATCATCATTTCATTGTGCTAGACATTTTCTTATAAATCACATTATTGTACTTCTTTCTATATTTATTTATCACATACGGCTATTCCTGCAATTTCTTACGTATAGCATTATTGTACTTCTTTATATTTTTGTTCATCACATATGGCTATTCTGGGATTCTTCTATTAGTCAGTTCATCTATATATATCCGTTCAGAGACGCACATGCATGCATCCACAATGCTGTGTGTATCCATGCATGTGCAAAACCGATCTCCCTGTTTCAAGTTCCAATCCATGAATCCGAACATATGCACCTGTCTCTGGAATGGGTCCTGTCCTCCTGGAGTCAGGTTCCCTCATGACCTTTGATCTTGTTTCTAAGGCCTAATTATGCTACTGCTGTGGCGAGTCTTGACAGAGAAAGCAACTGTATTTAAAACTGCCTTGACAGGGTTTTTCAGAAGAAACAAGAAACCTGGAGAGAGAAGCATCGTGTGCAGGCAGCTTTGTTGGTGAAAAGGCAATGTTTTTGGGAGCTAGAAACAAGATTCAACTCCTTGACAGATGGAGACTTAAAATGGTTGTAAAGCCTAACTGAAGGAAATTTAGTTTGCTAAATGCACTATATGCAGTGTATCATAAACCATTCACAAAAAAAAAAACTTTTCACCTTTTTGTTTTATCCTTTGTTTGATCCCTATGCTGCTGCTCTCCTGCAACATCTTTGCAGCCATGCTCTGTCTACATGCATGAACTTCAGGAATTTCTACATGGCATTTATTGGGGCAGCTTTCCTTATGGAGAACATGCCCTGGTAGTGCGAGTTGAAATGACCACTTGTAAACAGCAACAGTAAAAGAAAAATTAAGTGCAATCCCGCAAACGTAAAGAAAATAACAGAAACACAGTTCTCCCCACCAACATGTTTCATGTGTAAAACACCTTTCATTTGGGTAGTTGCCGTCAATGAATACAAGGACTGCTGCAAGACAAAATCTGGCATCCATTCAAGAGCTTCCAGGATATTGCAGTAAGCAACAGGTGTTCTACTTTGCTTTAATTAGTTGCTTAACATATAATGATCACTTGTAGTTTCTACCGGAACCATATGTGACAGGGTGACCATGAAAGAGCACAATTAGGAGAGTGGGACAGAGCACTGCCACCCTATAACAGTGCCTGAACATGAACCTTCATGGCAGGATAACCAGGTATTATTTTAATAAAGGTCGCACATTTAGAAAAGGCAGAAAAGTGACTTTTGAAATGACTTTAACAAGCCAAAATGTATATACATTTTAGGGATTGGGTTTACATGTGCCAGACAGGCAAGAATTTGTTTTACATTTCGTTTTAATGAGAAGTTGCTCAAGTTGTTTGGATGTCTGAAAACGTGCCTTTATTTTAATGCTAACAACACAATTAAGCTGATTGTGGCCAGTTTAAACTTAAATTCCTGTGTGGACTCTTGTCTCCTATAGAAAATACATATTGAGGCTGTCCATTCCTACAATGGAAACACAGCTGCTTTCATCACAGCACAAATATTACACCACATAGCTGCAATAAAAGCTGCAATTAATTCAAAGTTAAATATAAATACAATAAACTAGTAAACTTGTTCATAAGAACAACCCAGTTAAGTAGCGTGGTCATTGTTTCCTATTATCACTACAGAATACATATACAAAGATAAGGTTGAAACATCCTAGCAACAGCATTTGCTGTATTTTTATGCTGCTTTGATATGTTTCTAATCATTATTTGTGGGTTTCAGCCCTATCAAACTGATAGTGATGTGTGTAATGCAGTATCAATACACAGATACTTGCATAGTATAATATATTAGATTAACTATAATGTAAATTCTTTACTTTTTTTTCAAGCTGAAATAGTTAATAAGCAATAAATGCTAGATATAGAGAGCATAGGGTTTTGTAAGAACACAATTCAGTTCTTACCCCAGTAACATGCCATTCTGTAGCCAGAGGCCAAGGACTGCGACCATCCAGATGCATCCTGTTTATCCCTTCCAGTAGGTCCAGCTTTGATTCTATAGCCATTCTGGTACAAATCTCCCAAGCTCTTCTTACGTCTCCTGGTGCTTTTGTATACCTCGCTCCTAGTGGCCCCCTCGGGAGCTCGATAGACTAAGATTTTGCCAGGTATCATGTCAAAGAATGAACAATAACAGTAGATAAAAAACACTGTTCCAATGCTTAGCAGGAAGTGTAGATCTCAAATCTTGTCCTCAGAAGCCACACGTTCACAGATAGACAGAGCTAGCACAGATCCAGAGGTTTTTTTTTTTTTTTAAATCATTGCCCTCGTCACTTTGCAAACAGGATAGGAAAGTGTTATTGCATTCTAACTTGTCAAAAAAATCATACATCAAGAGATCATTGTGATATCCATTAAGCGAGAAATTAAAATACAGAGAAAATAACTGTTTCACACAGCTTCCTCGTATGAGTACATACAGATTTGTCTCTGCAGTGCTTGAAAACCCCCCTATTTGCTATCAGGATATTAAAGCCTAAGCTTCTTTTGGACACTCTAGGGAATCTCATTCTGGCCATAGCACCCCCTCCCGCAGCTAAATGTGCCAATCCTCATTGCCAGCTGATGATAGAGAAGATTATTGACCTTTTGTATTAAGGGTTTTAGAGTTAGCAATGTATTATTATATAACCATAACTGTATATTAGCAGACATAACTTCCACTGTTACACACTGCAGGTGACATTTTATTTAAGTGTAAAAAAATAAAAGATAGATAGATAGATAGATAGATAGATAGATAGATAGATAGATAGATAGATAGATAGATAGATAGATAGAGACACACACACATGCAGTGGATATAAAAATTCCACCTTTAATGACACCTATAATCTGTGCAATTCAATTAGAAACAAACTGAAATCTTGCATTGTGCTTGCATAAATATGCACACCGGTAAACTAATACTTTGTTAAAGTGCCTTTTGATTTTATGACATCATTTAGTATTTTGGGGTAGAAGTCTATCAGCATGGCACATGTTACTTAATCATTGCCCACTCTTCCTTGCAAAAGTGCTCCAAATCTCGCAGATTGTGAGGGCATCTCCTGTGCTCAACCCTCTTCATGTCACCCCACAGATTTTCATTGGATTCATGTCTGGGCTCTGGCTGGGCCATTCCAAATCTCTTGTCGATTTGGAGGTATGCTGTGGGTCGGTGTCATGCTGAAAGGTACAATTCCGCTTCATCTTCAGCTTTTTAGCAGAGGCCTGAAGATTTTGTGCCAAAATTAACTGATATTTGGAACTGTTCACAAGTCCCTCCACCTTGTCTAAAGCCTAGTTCCAGCTGAAAGAAAACAGCCCCAAAGCATATTGCTGCCACCACCATGCTTCACTGGGAGTATGGTGTTCTTTTGGTGATGCACAGTGTTGTTTTTTGCGCAGAACATGCCACATTTTCCCACATGCTTTTGTCAGACTTGGATGTCATTTTTGGAAAATGTAGCCAGGCTTGGATGTTTTTTGTAGTAAGAAAAGGCTTCCATCTTGCCACCTACCCCAAAGCCCAGACTGACTAAGAATATGGTAGATTTCTGTCTTATGTAGCACACAACCAATAATTGCTAGAAATTCGTGCGGCTCCTTTTAATGTGGGCCTCCTGGTAGCCTCCCTGACCATTTTTCTTCTTATTTTTTCATCAATTTTGGAAGAACGTCCCGTTCTTGGTAATGTTACTGTTGTGCCATATTTTCTACACTCGTTCTAGAACATCTTAACTGTGTTCCATGTTATACCTAATGCCTTGAACATTTTTTTGTTTGTACCCTTCTCCTGACTGATAATTTACAACAATTAGATCCCTTTGATGCTTTGTAAGCTGTTGTAACATGCTTACCTGGCCTGTGTAGGCTGACGATCTCCACTACAAAGTATCTGCCTGTCTCTAGTGCTGTGCAGGCAGCTCTACTCTTACACACTGCCAATGATTGCCCTGCTGATTTCTCACCTGTACCCGTTTCCAACATTCAGCAGGCTGCTTTCCATCTGCAGACTGCCAAGGCTAGCTTCCCCTCCACCAGCTCAGACTCCTGCATACCGACACCCTCTAGTGTTACCCGCACAGTATCAGCATCTAATTTAAAATGGCAAACCGTTACAGAGGATGTGTGCATTTTTAAACCTAACACCACACCTCCTCTGGGAGGTGCTAATTACCTGAGCCCTATAAAGCACTGCTGCTAAGAGAGCTCAGTGCTCAGTTGTTGTAGAGCTACGGTGTGAATACTCCTATACTTATTATTGTTCTTGCCATGACCTTTAGCCTGTTAACCGTTGATGAACCTAAGCTGCCAGCCCTGACTTTTGGAACTGTCTGACCAAATACAGAAGGCAAATATGGCCATGGCTCTATGGAATCGATTCCTCTGTAACTGCCAGATGCTCCAATGGCTAGCTATCAAGATTCAGAAGTGTTCAAGCCAGTGACCGCCTGACATCTTGCTGCATCTGGCTACATAGGGAGAGATTCTATAGGGACAGACAGGCAGCCACTTAAGTGATACTGCCATCACCAATTTGTGGTGGCAAAATCGCCGTCTGACATAAGCCCAAGCATAAACTACTAAACAATGAGGATTTTCATACTTCTGTCTACCACCCATACAGATATGGGTTTGTCGGAATGTGTAATAAAAGTTCAACGAGTTTACGCCACTAAAGGCACAGTATGTATGCATTTAGTACACAATATCGCAGAGCACAATGCACCGCATACTAGTTGTGCTGAAGTGTTTCCATTCATGTGAAAGGCACCCCAACATGACTCCAGGCGGGTGTGCTGTGTATGGGTGCTATGCCTTTAGCACAAAGCAAAGTGTGAACCATCCATAGAGGGTATGTTAAATAATGAAGTAGACAAAGATGGGAAAGACTAGGACTATTTTTCTGCTATATCTGATAGGTGCTACAGTCTTCTACTGGTTGTTTACTCTTTGAATTGGGGGCAGAATTGGAAGCAGTTTGATATAGGCAAAGCGACATGGCAACAGGAAGCTACTCCATACTGAAGAACTGTACTTGAACATATTTCTCTCATTATAAATAGAATCACAGCAGTCATGCTATTAGTCAGGGAAAAGTTGCAGCTAACACAAAGGGGCCAAAGCTGAATTTACAACTGATCAGCTAAAGGTTAGAACTTGGAACCCTGGCAACAGGGTACTATTTCTGGTGCTTAGTGTAAAAATCAATTGCTAGTAGTCTGGTCCACATCGTTGCAGTTGTCCTCCCGTAGCTTTTTGTCCCACCTGTACTCTGCAGTACACAAGGGAAGGAGCATACAAGTGTGGCTTTGCTTCGTGTGAGGACGAACAGCACACTACCCAACAACTTAGGATTCTATCACTCACACAGCAGTTGGTATCAAATGATATGCAGATGAAACTGAAGGTGGTAAGCCTGTTCTGTTTAACAAGTGACATTTCCAAGAAAACTACTGTGCTGTGGTCCTCTGCATTTGTGAGACTGTCAGATGTCTACTGTGCTGTGGTTCTCTGCATTTGTGAGACTGTCAGATGTTGTAGTCATGAGGAGAGTGAAAAAGTGACTGTCACTGTTCATCTGAACAGACTGAAATTGTGGATTTGTGTTTTCTATCAAGTGTTTAACTATAGATATATTTTATAGTATGATATGAAAATTACTTATTGCTTTTTACTATGACAGGCGTAACTGTCCTCTAATATACAGTACCTGCAGTTTTGATCATCACTGATCTTCTATTGCAGGTTTAACTTAAACCCCAACAAATCTGAAGCATATCCTATGCCAAGAGTTGATCAGTTGACTAAACGATTGGCCTTGCAGCTACATAAACACTCTTGATCTAACCAGATCTATTGGGGATAGTTACTAGTATTACCTGTGGACTCCCTGCAGCTGAAACATTTCCACTATTAGGGCTTGTTCACACCAGATACGGACCAGATCTGCATGAGTTTCTGCACATGCAGTGCAGTGTGCTTTGCCGTGTTTTTGTTGCTTTCCGGGCCGTTTAAAAAAAAAAAAAAACGACATACAGCGGTACCCCTCGGTTCACAAACTTAATTGGTTCCGCGATTCTGGTCGCGAACCGAATCACATTTTCCCATAAGGTTCAATGTAAATCAGGTTAATCCGTTCTGAACCATATTGAAAAAAAAAATTTTAAACCACAAAAATATGAAAGCACAGTAAGTACAGTATGAAGAGAGTGAACACTAACCTTTCTTGGGGTAACTTCTGGCATGGAGGACGGAAAGGTGGGAGGGGAGAAGGTTATTGTTTGGAGGGAGAGTCCCCCTCCATAAAGGACATCGGGGAGATCTCCTTCAGGGGTTTCCTCTCTTCTTTGTCTCTTAGCTGTAGGGTCAATTTTGGCGAAAAATCTGCCTAATGTCACTTGTTTTTTCCTGCGCTGCAGAACCCTCCGGAAATGAGACCATGTTGTCGTTCATCAGATTCAAGACTCTGTTCGTCGCAGTTATGTTGGGGTGGTGCTTTTCAAAGAAATCCTGGCACTCATTCAATTTTTCCATTATGGATGTTATCACATCACTGCTAACCTTCTCCCTTTCTTCCTCTTCCTCGGTGGAATGCTCCTCAACAAGTGCCTTCTGCTGCTCACTCTGGAGTTGAGCAAGTTTTTGCGTCGTCAGCTCCTCCTTATGGTCCTCAACAAGCTCCTCAGTGTCTGCACTATCGACGTCCAGACCCATAGTCTTGCCCATGGACACAATCTCCTCCACTACCTGTGCATCAGACTCTTCCATGTCACGTTCAGTGACACATTCTGGCCACAGTTTCCTCCAGGCTGAGTTCAAGGTCCGGTACGTGGCATCTTCCCATGCTTTGTCAATGAGGTTGATGCAGTGGACGACATTGAAATGTTTCTTCAAAAAGTTCTTTCAGAGTCAGACGTCTCTTCAGTGACATTAAAACACCTGGTGAAGAGCGCCTTTGTGTACAGATAAGGAAATGAAATGAAGCAAAAGCAGGAAGATGCATGCAGTGCAGGGTCTCGGGTACAACATTCTCTTCACCAAACTACACAGTAGTGACATCACCATTGCACTCCAAATTTCATGAGACTAGCAGTCATAGGCAGCAATGCCACTCACACTGCAGATTTATAACTATGTGGCTGTTGGCACAAAAATCCCTAGGCGCACTATATGCTAAGTGTCCTGCTATTTTTAGAAGGAATTCAAGAAAAAATTTAGATTTTCCAGAGTACTGCTTACATCTGTACTTGGGGCACAAAAACTTTCATTTAAATATATTCCTCAATAGCCATAAAAGGATATCAATCCACTTTGTGTACATCCAATAATTTTTTTAAACCCAGATATTACCTTGAAAAAGTAGCTGTAGCATCATCACTAGTCTGTACATAGCCTGTACATAGAGCAGAGCTGTGGGAGGGACCCGGTAGGTTCCATCCACCATAGGCTGCCTGCAGAAAACTACAGTAGGGGATGAATACAAGACCAGTCACCCTGCACAAGGAGAGAGAGCAGCAGTGAAAAGTTTATATTATGGTAAGCTGCTGCACAGAGGCAGCATTTTACATTGGGTTACTGCACTGATCTTAAAGAAATACACAAAACATACCATGACTCAAGTAAAAATACACATGCCTCTTATATTTAGACAATATTTGTTTACTTCAAAGTGAAGCTTTACGTGCAATTAACTTTCCTAGGACAAACCACGTATACACCTTCATTGTGAATGCAGCAGCAATCGTGTTCTTGGTATAACCTCTTCAAGCGGATAACGTGTATTTACGTGAACCCGCATGAAGTGGTTAAAAGTCAGCCAACATTGTCAGCATTTAAACATGTGGTAAAATCGATCTCTCTCTAAAGTCTGTCATATACTGCAGAAACGCATACTGAATAACAGTAGCAATTTATAATCTATATGTGCAGTAAAAATAGGGATGCACCAATACCGGTTTTTCAGTAACGAGTATGAGTACAGATATTTTGCTTTCGGTACTCGCCGCTACCGAGTACCCATACTGGTGCTTCCCTGGCATAGAGCCGGCTTCCCTGGCGATCAGGAAGCCGGGCGGTAGGTAATGACTTGCCGCCCGGCTTCCTGATTGCCCAGGAAGCTGGCTCCATGTTGTTTGGCCAACCGCAATTGTAATTGGCTGGGAGACAAGCTTCCCAGCCAATCAGCATGGAGTTAATAAGGAAGCCAGGCGGCGAGTAATGACCTGCCAGGCTTCACGGCCAATCAGGAAACCGGGTCTTGCTACCCGGCTTCCTGATTGCCCGTGAAGCTGGCTTCATGTTCCCCCTACAGCACTGTCGGTCAGAGGAAATATTCCTCTGACCGGAAGTTCCGGTATCTGGAAAGGTATTGGAGCATTTGGGCGAGTACAAGTACTCGTATTGGTGCATCCCTAAGTAAAAAGTAATACTAACAATACTAATACTGCATCCCTAATTAAAAATAATACTTTCTAACATCTACTTCTACTTTCTAAAAATAATACTTTCTAACAATTTCCAATTTTTTATGCTCAATTATAAACAACCCACAAAGTAAATAAAAGTGTATCAATTTCCTTACAGAAAATTAATACTACAACTTCCATACCATACAGCACACCAGATGACTCTTCCCTGTTTGGGTTGTGCCCCTTTAAAGGGGCATCAGAGAGTTAATGGATACACAGAAAGGGTTTAAATATAGGAAAATATACAGAGTACATGGTGGAGTAGTCGGAGTTTGAGACAGGTGCCTGTGAGAAGCTGTGAGAAGTGGAGTATTGCTAAACCATGCTGTAGACTGTCTGTGTACCTTGTGCATGTTGTGGGTTAAACCTGCACAGGCTCTAAAATCCACAGGAGTGATGAAAGAGCTGGTCCAGTAGCTGGCGCTAGCCAATGTGCAAGTGCAGGCCCACCAACAGCAAGCTTTGGCGCAGCGGTAACAGGCCCTGGCGCAAACAGTTGCATCCCAACAGTAGAGTACACGTTTGCTGACAGCTCAGCTAATGGCTTAGAAAGATTCCACACAAACAGTTTAACACCCTGCAGGGGCAGTGCAGCAGCTCTTTCAGGGTTGTGAGCAAGTGGTTGTTGCCCATGTAACCTAGGCAACTGTAAGAGCAAGCCATTACTTTCAAAAGTTAACCCCAAGTGATGACATGAGAACATTCCTCACCACATTTGAGTTGGCCCACCCTTTGCAGCTATAACAGCTTAATTTCTTCCGGAAAGGCTGTCCACAAGGTTTAGGAGTTTGTCTATGGGAATGTTTGACCATTCTTCCAGAAGCACATTTGTGAGGTCAGGTACTGATGTTGGACGAGAAGGCCTGGCTCGCAGTCTCCGCTCTAATTCATCCCAAAGGTGTTCTATCGGGTTGAGGTCAGGATTCTGTGCAGGCCAGTCAAGTTCTTCCACCCCACAAGGGCCCAGCACACTCAACCAGCCTTCCAACACATCTTTTCTGCCTTCAGTTCACCGCATGCAATCTCTGTGGAGAATTTTATATACAATGCTTCCTATTTAGCGTATATTTGAATCTTGCTGCAAGAAGTTTCATTCATACATAGAAATTTAAGAACCTGTGTATAAATGCATAATTCCTTTGAACACACTGTTGCTTTTCATATTATGCATAGCCTTTATATTTATAATTGATAATTCAAGAATCAACACAGCCAAGATTATGGGAGCATTGTAGTCTCTTTTCATAATAGTTTATAAAATACTTCTCCTAGGTCCACACCTGATATTGGAAATGTTCCATTTTCAACAGGACTACAGTCCATCTGGAGTTACTAAGCTTCTTTATATAGGATTGCTGGATTATGCAACGTTTCTTTTTTTTTCTGATCTATTTATACATTTGTTTGTTATTGATGGCTGGAGGGCTTGCTGAGCTTTAAAATAATGTGCTGACATTTAATATAGTGCTACTATGGGTTGTAGTTATTGTTGCTACAAGTGCTAAGGCCTCAGCGTGTTTTTATACATTTGTGCGCCATCTTATTCATAGTTTATGTTCCTAGATCTTAAACAGTTTGTACCTTTGTTGTATAGCATATAGAGTGGGTACATAGAAATTCAACCCATTTCTGATCATATGGTATAGATGTAATAGGTGTTTATATATTATGACTGATGCGCAGTATGCCACTGTACTAAGATTCATATACTGTAGTACCTGAACAGGTGTGAAAGTGATTGAAGACAGGTGTGTATTGCCCACAAGAGAAAGTATTCTCTATTCAGGCTTTGCTCCTATGTGCTGTGACAGCAGCTTGAATTCAGATAAGTGCGAAGCAGGTGCCCAGACCTGTCTGGCCTACGCAAACAGGAAGCTGAGCCAGACAGGCATCTGAGAAAGGCCAAGATTGGGGCAGCTCTCCTAAACCTCCAAGGGGCCCAGAGTGCCAGAGTTAGAAGTTTCTCAGGACAGCTTTGGTATCACCCTGGTGGGTGACTGTTCACTCAAAGGTAGGAGAGAATATGCATGTAAAATATATTCATGTTATGCATGTATGTAAACTGTTAAATGTTCAGCTGCTATGTATTCCTTTGTCTCCTCCTCTAACAGATTGACTAGTATTGCTGAATACCAACACTTGGAATGTTCTATTAAAGATGGTACTCAGCAAAGTTTGACAAGATTGGCACTATTTAATACAATGTTTGTTAATGGCAATGCAAGAAGATATTAGGGCGGAACTTTACACAAAAATCAAATTCTACCAATGCATCACTATATGTATGATAATTAATAATAACAGACATATCAGGTGTAAAATGCTGTGATTTTGAAATTCTTACAATTGCAGAGCATTCACTTCCTGCTTTGTAAGGGCAAAATGACTTCAGTTTGCCAAAGCAATGCACACTGGGATTGCCTTGTCATTGAAATTATGATGATTTAAGTGCCAAAAGCATTGCACCCTGGGAAGGTTACATCGGCAGAGCATTGCTGGGAAATCTCATTTGTAATCTCACGAAATCTTAGGGAGAGGCATTTTCCTCCCCTGAGATGATGTTACATAGTTACATAGTCAGGTTGAAAAAAGACACAAGTCCATCGAGTCCAACCTATAGAGCAAAAAAAAAAAGAAGAAAAGCCTAAACAGAACACTATGCCCACAATTACCCAATGTTGATCCAGAGGAAGGCAAAAATAAACCCTATAAAGCATGGTTCAATTTGCTCCAACAGGGGAAAAAATTCCTTCCTGATCCCATAAGGCAATCGGATATTCCCTGGATCAACGCTCTCTGATGCTTAATATACCTATAAGAACTCAATAACCAGTAATATTCTGTGCATTTAGGAATACATCCAGATGTTTTTTAAAACAATTAACCGAGCTAGCTAGAACAAGCTCCTGGGGGAGTCTGTTTCACATTTTCACAGCTCTAACTGTGAAGAATCCTTTTCGTATGCAAAGGTTAAACCTCTTTTCCTCCAGACGAAAAGAGTGCCCCCTTGTCCTTTGCAGTGACCTTAACGTGAATAATTTGGCACCAATTTCTTTATATGGACCATTTATGTATTTATACATGGTGATCATGTCCCCCCTTAATCGCCTCTTCTCCAGAGAGAACAAATTCAGGTCAGCTAATCGTTCCTCATAGCTGAGCTCCTCCATGCCTCTTATGAGTTTGGTCGCCCTTGCTGCACTTTCTCCAGTTCCACAACATCCTTTTTGTGAACTGGTGCCCAAAACTGAACCGCGTATTCCAGATGAGGTCTTACTAATGCTTTGTACAGGGGCAGGATTATGTCTCTGTCTCTGGAGTCTATACCCCTCTTAATGTGTGCATGATCATATGCTCTAGTCACCTGTGCCAGAAATGCAGGAAGTAAAAGGAGAGCCAGTAATCTGCCCTTAGTAAACATGACCACTGTGAGAAGACTGGGGAAGAAAAAATAAAGGTATGCAAAGAATACAAAGCCGGCAATTATCTAGAAGTATGTGTTTGTAGATTGTCATTACTAAATATTTCTAAAGGGGTGTTTGTTGATATTTTAAAGATATGGGTAAAGGTCTGCTTTAAGGAAGCAGAGATACCGGCGGCCACTCTAACAGTATGACAAAAATAATGTCTATGCCAGACAGAGGTGCTGATAGTCAAGGATTGGTGTGCTTGCTGCAGCAACAGACAGCCCTAGTGAGATGGAAGGGCTGATAAATGATTGGTGTGCTTGCTGCAGCAACAGACAGCCCTAGTGAGATGGAAGGGCTGATAAATGATTAAAAAGTAGTGGAAATCCTCTGTAACCCAAGAAGGAGTGAAAGGGTCTACGTGGCAAAAATAGGGGAACTGGTAAAAATGTCAGCGTGAACAAGTTTAAGTAAAAGTCATTGAGCCAAAAGAAGGTTCTTGCAGGAAACCTGATAAAGCCCCTGAAGCGCAGGCAAAAATGGTAGGTGCTAAACATTATGCTACGCTGAGACCCCATAAAGGCTGTATAGATGGAAGAGCTTACAGAACAATTAACACTCACAATGCCTCGTAAATTCATCCGACACTCCCGGCGCAGAGATGGGGGGCCTGCCGGCCGCCGGATGCTAATGGTTGCCATGGCGATAGAATGCT
>NW_017307309.1:117801-119420 GCF_000935625.1 Nanorana parkeri
TTCCTCCCCTGAGATGATGTTACATAGTTACATAGTCAGGTTGAAAAAAGACACAAGTCCATCGAGTCCAACCTATAGAGCAAAAAAAAAAAGAAGAAAAGCCTAAACAGAACACTATGCCCACAATTACCCAATGTTGATCCAGAGGAAGGCAAAAATAAACCCTATAAAGCATGGATCAATTTGCTCCAACAGGGGAAAAAATTCCTTCCTGATCCCATAAGGCAATCGGATATTCCCTGGATCAACGCTCTCTGATGCTTAATATACCTATAAGAACTCAATAACCAGTAATATTCTGTGCATTTAGGAATACATCCAGATGTTTTTTAAAACAATTAACCGAGCTAGCTAGAACAAGCTCCTGGGGGAGTCTGTTTCACATTTTCACAGCTCTAACTGTGAAGAATCCTTTTCGTATGCAAAGGTTAAACCTCTTTTCCTCCAGACGAAAAGAGTGCCCCCTTGTCCTTTGCAGTGACCTTAACGTGAATAATTTGGCACCAATTTCTTTATATGGACCATTTATGTATTTATACATGGTGATCATGTCCCCCCTTAATCGCCTCTTCTCCAGAGAGAACAAATTCAGGTCAGCTAATCGTTCCTCATAGCTGAGCTCCTCCATGCCTCTTATGAGTTTGGTCGCCCTTGCTGCACTTTCTCCAGTTCCACAACATCCTTTTTGTGAACTGGTGCCCAAAACTGAACCGCGTATTCCAGATGAGGTCTTACTAATGCTTTGTACAGGGGCAGGATTATGTCTCTGTCTCTGGAGTCTATACCCCTCTTAATGTGTGCATGATCATATGCTCTAGTCACCTGTGCCAGAAATGCAGGAAGTAAAAGGAGAGCCAGTAATCTGCCCTTAGTAAACATGACCACTGTGAGAAGACTGGGGAAGAAAAAATAAAGGTATGCAAAGAATACAAAGCCGGCAATTATCTAGAAGTATGTGTTTGTAGATTGTCATTACTAAATATTTCTAAAGGGGTGTTTGTTGATATTTTAAAGATATGGGTAAAGGTCTGCTTTAAGGAAGCAGAGATACCGGCGGCCACTCTAACAGTATGACAAAAATAATGTCTATGCCAGACAGAGGTGCTGATAGTCAAGGATTGGTGTGCTTGCTGCAGCAACAGACAGCCCTAGTGAGATGGAAGGGCTGATAAATGATTGGTGTGCTTGCTGCAGCAACAGACAGCCCTAGTGAGATGGAAGGGCTGATAAATGATTAAAAAGTAGTGGAAATCCTCTGTAACCCAAGAAGGAGTGAAAGGGTCTACGTGGCAAAAATAGGGGAACTGGTAAAAATGTCAGCGTGAACAAGTTTAAGTAAAAGTCATTGAGCCAAAAGAAGGTTCTTGCAGGAAACCTGATAAAGCCCCTGAAGCGCAGGCAAAAATGGTAGGTGCTAAACATTATGCTACGCTGAGACCCCATAAAGGCTGTATAGATGGAAGAGCTTACAGAACAATTAACACTCACAATGCCTCGTAAATTCATCCGACACTCCCGGCGCAGAGATGGGGGGCCTGCCGGCCGCCGGATGCTAATGGTTGCCATGGCGATAGAATGCTGACCCGGATCAGGAGCCGCGCTGTGTAATCTGACACAGC
>NW_017307309.1:120352-166009 GCF_000935625.1 Nanorana parkeri
GAGAGATCGGGGCAATGTATATAGAGAGGGGGCAATGTATATAGATAGGGGGCAATGTATAGAGGTGGCAATGGAGAGAGAGATGCAAGATGGGGAGGACAATGTGCATATAGCGAGATGGGGAGTTTATATTTATATATGAGAGCGGAATAAGGTATATGTAGAGAGGGGTGCAATGTATAAAGAGTGTGTGTGTGTGGGTTTGTGGGGGTTATAACCGGTCGCCGGATAGCACCGGATCGGTATCCAGCAGGCCCCCAGTCTCTGCGCCGGGAGTGTCATCCGACACTGGTGGGATGCCTTCAATCTGTGCAGGGCACAATGAAATCTCAAGACTATCAAATATTTCTAGAGCAACATAATGACCAGTCAGAACACTCTGTCTCAGTCACAGTTCATGGGTCCTCCAACAGGATACTGACCCAAAACACACAACAAAAAGCACCCAAGAATGGCTAAGAACAAAACATTGGACTATTCTGAAATGGTCTTCTATGTGCAAGCCATTTTATTTTTTTTATTTTTTTATTTCTGTTCAGTCAAAAATCAAGGGCAAGCTCTGATTTTATTAACTATGGCGTAAACAACTATGGATGGAAATTACTTTGGTGAGTTTTAAGTCATTTCAGAGAAAATTGTGGATTCTTCTGTTTTCCTGGAAAAGTACCAACACATTTGTCCACATTTGTATCTCCACACTGAGAAGGAATGGGGAAAAAAAGATTCTAGTGAAAAGCCATATAGGTTCTGTAGTGGGCAGACTTATTTGTGTCAGGCTAGGAATAGGAAAATGCTCACAGGTACTTATGATGAGGGTGATGGCAGAAATGTCCTGAAAAAGGGGCCGAGGGTTAGTCGTGGTGTGTATATGGTGAGGTAAAGAGAAGTTGATCACTGTTGTGGTGGTTTGTGTGTTCTACCTCACAGGTCAAAACAGAGGGACAAAGGGATATGTGACAGGTGGAGGGTCTGCTACTATGTAAGGATACATATAGTGCCTGTTTCAGCAGGGAAAAGATTTGATTTATGGGTGTTACCCACAAAAAAGAGCATTCTCTATTCAGGCTTTGCTCCTTTATGTTGCAAGAACAGCTTGAAGCCAGGCACGTGGAGAGTGTATATCCATGTCTGTCTGGCCTACGCAGACAGGACGCTGAGCCAGACTGACATCTGAGAGGCTGAGATTTGAAGAGCTCTGTCCAAAGGAGGAACAGACAGAGCTGTGCTACAAGATAGCCAAGGGGGCTGAAATATGTATGCGTTTAGTGTTATGCCAAACAATTCCTGTTGCCAAACAAACCCTCCATTTTAAGCTTATTCTCACTATAGTATAAACACACACACACACACACAACATACAGTTTAACTTTAAACTGGCTTCCAGAGAGTTTGAGCACCATATAATTTACAGTAAGGCAGGTTCCAATAGTACAAAACGTATCATCTGAATGATATAGCACAATTTATACATGCTATTTTACTCTTAATTTGCTCTTAGTTCTCTGTGAAACTGTTCTTTAAACTATGACATTTTCACTGTAAAACACTGGAGGGCAGCACTTACACAAAAATGCTGAAAGTACTCGTCAGATTTGAAAATAAGATAACTTTAGTGATAACACATTTTTAGCATGGTTTCATGACCATCAGCTCATTTTAGTTTTTATGATATCTTCCTCATCAATAGACACACCTCCTATGTGTCTATATTGTGCTTCTTACAATGGCACAAAGCTTTAATGGAAAATCTATTTACAATATTCAAAATTGACAACAGTGCCAGATAATAACTTCACTTTCTAAGAATAGCTTCACTTTCTTTGTCAGCCAAAAATATCAGTGAGATGCAAAAACATATTAGAAAGAATAATGTTATAATTCATAAATTAGTATTTGTTAGTGTAAGGGAGCTGGTTGCATCCTGTTCTGTAAAAATAGTGATAATGATATGGCTTCACCTGCAGCAGCTGTTTTTTTCCTTCAGTTTGGTGCACCTGCTGGTACTTAGATGCTCATTTCACTTTGGTATCATATTCATTAGACATGTGTGATTCCTTTCGAAAAGATTCATTATTCGGACAAATTTTTGGAAATTCGTACATTCGGATGTATGCAAATTACAGAAATAATGAAAGCAAAGGAATACAAATTTCCGATACCAAACATTTCAGATGCATCTGAATTTCTTTCCCGAAGTTTTGTTGTGTAAAGCATAAACTTAAAAAAAAAAAATCTAAACACCCAAAAGTCTTACCAGGTGCTTTTTAGGTCTGGAAGTAATTTTAAGCAGGAGCCTGACCCCCTTAACAACGAATTAACGAAAAATCCGAATGAAAACAAAAACACATTTTTTGCCAGCGTACATGTCTAATATCCATAGAACTGGGACACTTGCCAGGACCCCAAGAAGGAGAGTTCAAGTAGCATGACATAGGATCCTGAGAAGGTAGGAAACCCATATCTGGATGGCATCACAAAACATTCATCTGTACAAATGAACTTTTCTACCAATATGAAAACAAAAAATCATGTGCGTTTGCCTTGGTGAACTATAGACAATCTGGCATTTGATTGTTTAACATGTTCAGATCTCTGGATATGCCACACCATTAACAAGCCATCCCTTTTTTTCACCTTTCAAAGGAATGCATTAAAATTTTGGTCTCATTTGACCACAGCACTTTCTCCCAATCATTCTCTAAATCATTTAGATGTTCATTGGCAAACTTCAGACGAGCCTGTACACATAACTTCTTGAGGAGGCGTGACCTTGCGGGCGCTGCAGGATCTCAATCCATGGCGGTGTATTGTGTTACTAATGGTTTCTTTGGTGACTGTGGTCTCAACTGCCTTGAGATCATTCACAAGCTCCTCATGTGTAGTTCTGGGATGATCCCTTGCTTTTCTCATGATCATCCTTGCCCCATGAGGCAAAATCTTGCACGGAGCTCCAGACCAATGGCGATTGATGGTTATTGTGTATTCGTTCAATTTGCGAATAATCGCTCCAACAGTTTTTTCCTTCTCACCAAGCTTAAAGTCTTGTAGCCCATTCCAGCCTTGTGCAGGTCTACAATCTTGTCCCCAACGTCCTATGACAGCTCTTTGGTCTTCCCATAATAGTGAGGTTTGAATGGAAGAAAGAGATTCTGTGGACAGGTGTCTTTTATATACATAACGAGTTGTCGTTAGGAGCACCTTCTCAAATTAAAAGGACTAATCTGTGTACCACATAGCCAGTCTATGGGAGCCAGAATTAATGTTGGTTGGTTGGGGATCAAATACCTCTTTTACTCACTGAACTGCAACTCAATGTATAACATTTGTATCATATGTTTTTTTCTGGGCTTTTGGTTGATATTCTGTCTCTTTCATTTAAAATACACCTATTATAACAATTATAGACCTTTCATTTCTTTGTAAGTGGGCAAACTTACAAAATCTGCAGGTGATCAAATAATGAATTTCCACACTGTATATAGTTAATTCACATGTAATATATGTTATCATTCTTGAACCTCAAAGTCCATATGTTCATTTTGTTAGAAAGTGCTGTAGAAATAATTGTATTACATTAAAGGTACATTAAAGGTGCTGTATGTATAATCCTCCACAGGTTATGTTCTATTAAATCTTGGTGTTTCTTGGGCATTGTTCATTTCTTTAGAGTACAAAAACATAATAACATAATTGTAGATGCAGTAAATTATTCCTTTTTGGAAATTTGCTTTGTAAAAAGGGTTATACACATGGATTGGTTTTCAATGTTGTTATCTTATGTTGTCCATGATCCAATATATTATTACTATTATACTATTCTTTTGCTTCACTTTGGCCTCCAGTCATAATTAGGTATACATCTCAATTAAAATTCCCAATATTCTTTTTCCTCTCTCCCCCTTTTTTTTCTATTCATTGTCAATTAAGTAAAATAGTTTTGATCTGGGTCTGAATAGTAGGTGCCACACCCCTAGAATTTGTAACAAGAACAGAAAGTGGGGTTTTAAAAGCACCAAAAGAAAACTCCACAAAACAATTAATTTTAATTGTGTTGATTTAAGAAACTGGATCCAAAATCCATTTAAAAGTCAGCTAGGTAGATAGCTCCCTGTATTCTCACTCCATGTATACCTTTCCTACAGCATGATTTTAACATATCTAAATAAATATAGAGTGCGTGATAATTAACATGATATCATTGCAAAAATCAAGGATAAACATCAAAATAACAGTCCATTGTATGCTGTGATGCTGCAAGAGGTTGAGAGGTTTGCAGATGGAGGAGCTGGTACAACGTTTCGCGCACACAGGCGCTTCTTCAGGGAACAGGGAATATCTGTGTAATTTTAAAATAAGGAGCATAGTAAACATCCGTGGTTCTCTTTAAGGTAATAATATAATATAACATCAGGTTAGGTTTCCACCTACCAATTTGCATATGCTGATATATGTATGTGTCTGGGCGGGTCTATCCGAGCCGCGCACCTGCGCAGTCCCCCCTAGGGATGGGAGGGGTACAGTATGAGCCAAGTCCCAATATTGAGTCAGAGGTAAGAGGTGGGAGACACAGTACAGGCCTAGGAAAATATGAAAAGGGTATAATAATAGGCCACAGTCCAATTCAAATGGCGATCATGGCTAATAAATATATAGAGGAGTCCTCCTTTCATTCATAGCAAGGTGTGTATATATAAGGCACGGCAGCCAGCGTAACTTACATGTGAGGAGTGTTTCAGTCAGTTAATCTGTTGGCCGAACAGTTGAAGAAGATAGGGCAGTGTACCGAGCACGGATGTCCGCCTGCTTGTCTCCAGAGATTAAGTCCTCCGATTACCCCCACGCCACCCACATCCAGCGCCGCCGCCTCCCGGTCGCAGACTGATGTCGGTGGCTCACGCGGGCGCTATAACGGTATCTGGCGCAATGACGTCAGACATGTCGTCGCGCCGTCTGGGTAAACTCCACTCACATGATACGCCCCTACCAGAGAGCTCTGGTGGAAATGAAAAGGACTTGTTTAGATGTTTAGGAAGAAGGGGGAGGGTCCTCTCAATCTAGGGGAGTTGGCTAGAGCAGGGCTCAGAATTTCCACTCGCCCGCTCGCATTTGGCGAGTGGAAATTAAGAGAGGGCGAGTGGAAATTCAGTCAGGCACGCGGTCACGGATCGCGTACCTGACTATGAGAGCAGCCGCTCCTTGCTGTCCTGTCCTGGCTCCGTTCCTTTCGGCCGGAGCATACTGATTCACTGAATCACTAGAAGATGGGAGGAGCAGCCAGGCTAATTTTTTATATGGATTCTTGTTTTGTGGAGTTGTCTTTTGGTGCTTTTAAAACCCCACTTTCTGTTCTTGTTACCTATTCATTGTCAAGTCTATAACTTTTCTGGTGTTTATCTGGCTTGTATGGTTTGGACACTATTAACTTGATAAGTTTTATATGATTATAACTGATTTACTTGTTCCCTACCCCTGACTCCACCAACTATGATATTGTTCCTTGTTAAAACGCAATAAACTAATTAAATAAAAAAAAAAAATATGCTTTTAAATGTTTGTATACAGTACGCATGTGCATTCTTATGGCTCCATTGCATGTGTGTCACAATTTGGGAACTGGAGCACCAGGAATAGTAAACTCCGGGTCTTGCAGAGCAGTATATATAACGGAATTAGAATTGTGCAAGGATACAGGTATCTGAAGATGCAGGGACCACACAACAAACGCAGGTGTGCCAGAGTCGCAGGATCTAAGGAGCCACCTGGTCTTCACCGGAGCCACTGATGGTGTGGCTGTGGAGCTGCAGGGCAGCTCCCAGGTTGTGGCTCTCTGGGCTTTTTTTCACACCAAATCTGCATGAGCTTCCACACATGCAGTGCTGTGTGTTTTGCTGCGTTTTTGCCGCGTTGTTTTGTTTTTTTTTAGCCTAAAATGGGCTTTCAGTGCATTCCAGGGTGTTTGCATGTGTTTCCAATGCGTTTGCATGCCTTTTGGTGCATTCCAGAGCAGAAAAAATAGGGCATGCTGCAGTTTTTCCACATGCTCTGGAGCTGAAGGCTGTGGTGTGAACTACAGCCCAAAATACAATTGAAATACATTGGATGCAGTTTTGATCCGTTCTGTAGCTGCTCTGCACCTGCCCTCTGACACACCCGTGCAGGCACAGTGGCAGAGTGTACTCAGAGACTACAGCACACTGGACAAGACACAGGGTACAAGGTATAGAAAAGAGCCACTAGAGGGAAGACTCAGGAAACATGCGTGACACAGAGAGCAGATAACCGAAGGGAACACACAACAGGTGTACCCACAGGAACAGCTGAGGGGAATGCACAGCAGAAAGGAGGGAGGTGCACTATAGTGCAGAGCAAAATAACCACAGGGAGCCAGAGCAGGAAGCAAACTACAAGACAGAGGTATCCAGGAAACACAGAAGTGCGAGACTGCGTGGGACAAGCAGCCACACAAGAGAACAGACACTCATGAGGACAGGTGCAGGGGCTCACATAGGGGAGGATAACCAACCACTAGCAGGACAGCTGGATCTCACAGGGAGCACAGAGAATCACAGCACACATTGGGAGAGTGAATAGGCCAGAGACTACGGCATACAGAGATATGTGCACAGAGGAAGGTGCTAAGTACAGGCACTCAGAAGAGAGCATAGATATGGTGGGGGGAAATGTAGAAACATGGTAGGAGACCAGCACACATGAACTACACAAAATGGGAACACAAGAACCAAGATAAGGGGGCATAGCCAACAGGGAGATCATGAACAAAGGGGGAATGGCCAACAGGGAGATCACAAGCAAAGGGGAAATAGCCAACAGGGAGATCACGAGCAAAGGGGGAATAGCCAACAGGAAGATCACAGACACAGGAGAATCAGCACAAAGCTGGGATCCAACAAGGTAAACTAGCACAGGAGATCACAGGAAACCAACACAAGAAAAGCAACAAGTGAGAGAGTGCTAAATAGGGGAGGAAGTGTGCAGATTGGCTGCAGCCCTGTGGAATACCATAGTCTGACAGCCAAGCACCAGGGACCCACATGAAAATCTGGCATGGATTGCTGGACATTGTGACAATGTGTACCTTTTAAACATTAAAAGATCCTTTTTTACAGTGTGCATTTTTGGTACATACCCCTCTGTGCGTTGCACTAATTGAATTCCTTTTTAACATGTGCTGAATCTAACTGAATAAACATGAAATACATGCACAAAGAAAGCATCTGTATCCATGCAAGTTAATTTACAGGGCTTCAGTAAGGCTGAACTCCAGGAAGATAGCTAAATGCAAGATTAAAACATAAAACTGTATGGTCTCTATATTCAAAATATATGTAACAGAGCTCAGCCAATTGTGTCATTCAGATACCACTGTTAAACAACCAAGTCATCACCTCACTTTCACCACTGCAGTTTCAGCAATACAACTTAGTTGCTGACCTGCCCCTAGACTACTGATGGGGCAATAAAAGAGCAGCATCACCACACTAATGAGGTCATGAGGAAATACTGTCCATTATGTCAGTTACAGATTAAATACAGTTCTGAAAGGGAGGTGATCTTTCCTGCATTTTAGAGGGCAAAACTGAGGCCTACTAAGCCCCCGCCACTTTCACTAAATTTGTTTCATTGAAGAAAAAAAAAACACATTACAATTCTTCTTCAATTCAGAGAAAAGGAAGACATAAAATAAGAGAAAGGGGTAATTTCTATCTTTCTCGATTTTTCCATCCATCCACAAAAGTGGCAGGCCTCATTCCTAGAAACTAAGCAAAATCCAAAATATTTTTGCAGGGTAGCTGAAAACAAGGCAATCTTTTTACCAAAATAGGATTATAAAATTAAATATAAATACTTATAGAAAACTAAAGTGCATGTATCCTGTATATACTTATAGAAAACTAAAGTGCATGTATCCTGTATATACTTATAGAAAACTAAAGTGCTTGCATCATAACCCCCAAACTTGTATAAACTCTCCCAGGTAAAAATTCATTACAAATATCCAACAAATATAAAAATCAAATTGTGCAATTCCACCTGTGTATCCACAATGCAGCACGGTGGATAAAAATCAATGATTTTTTTTTTTTATCGGATTTTTTAAAATTTAAATACGATTTTTTGGATTTTTATCAAATTTATTTTAGTAAAATGCTTTTGGAGGAAAAATACATCTAAAAGATAGTATTCCATTTAAGATACATTAATAATTTAGTTTATTCAGCATTATATGGAGCTTAGTTATGTAGCATGAGGCTGTATTTTCTGCAATATTTACATTTTTGGTAAACTCATTCAATGAATCCAAGCTCTGCAAGCTGCACTGCATTGATGCATTGACACAATTTCACAGTACGTAACCAAGAGATACATCATACAACAAAGTTCAGGAATATTCCTTTATTCCTCCTATTATTGTTTTGCAAATCCACTCACCTGCTGCCCGCCACGTCCCTCACCTTGTTGTGTCTCTGCTGCATCACAAGCCGCCCTATTAAAGTAAATGGGACTGTCGGTGAGTCAACAGCGGGTCATAAGGGGAGCCGCTGCGGGACAGAGATGATAGTTGCTCTTTAAAAATTATGATTTAAATAGAGTTGCTTTAAATCAAGCCTTTTTACTAGTGATTTAAATCAAATCCACCCTGCAATGCAGTGTGATATATTTCACATAAAACAATCCAAAAGTCACTTCTTATGGTGCCCAGGTGCCTTTATTCAATACGGCACTCGTCAGATTCTTTAGACCACTATTAGATGGTCCAAAAACGCTCAATATGTAATCCCTAAGGATCCGGCTCCTTCCCATTTCCAAACAATAAATGGCTGCTTCATCCGTTTAGAGTTGGCTCTTGTGACTCTCTATCCCTTAGAGGAAAGATAGACACCACATAATGTAAAATACTATTAAACTTTAATAATATATTCTTGAAACACTTACATTAAAATTCCACAAGCAGCGCTGCATTAAAAAACTCCCCCGTCGAGACACTTCTCTGGTCAGTGATCTCTCGATCCTGTTCCTGTGCTATCAATCACTTCTCTACTCTGAAGATTCCCGATACCAACGTGATGACGTGTAGCATGTAGACTCCTTCCTGCTGCGTTTCGTAGTGTACACGCCAACTCCATCCTCTTTTATATGAGCTGACCCCTGTTCTATTCTACTCCAACACCAGATGTCATTAAAGTAACAGTGTAAATACATGAATACAAGAATCAGGTACTATATTCCAATCTACCAATAGATGGCGTCTGTCCACACAGTTCTATCAAAAATGAACGCAGACATTTATAAGAAAAAAACATGAACAGAAAAAAAAGGAGAAAAAAATAATGTTTAAATTGTTAATTTTAAAATATATGTCAAATATTAAGACTGATGAACCCTTTATAAATATTCAATTATTAACATTTGTTATTAAAAACAGAGGGGATAAGTTATAAATTGTAAATTATAGGGATGCACAGATATATCGGCCGCCGAAACATATCGGCCGAACACTCAGAGGATTCTTGTTCATTGATAACAGGGGATACAGAAAAAAAGATTGAGGACTCCGTGTTCTCAATCTCTTTTTATATTTTAAAAGGGAAATATCAGGGGTCTGTTTAGACCCCTGATATTTCACCGAAGCCCCTAAAAGTAAAGTAAAAAAAAAAATATTTAATAAAAAATGAACAAAAAATAAATATAAAAAAATTTAAAAGTTGCACCTCTAGTAAATTATATTACCTGCTATTTATTTTGGAGACAATCCAAGACTTTTCTTGGATTGAACAAGTTATTTTCCCTATTTATTACCTTCTCCTATCCATTTCTCAACTATTATTAATAAAACTGTTTAAATCTAGTTCTATATTCAAACCCCTGGGCTTCATTGTATCTAATAAAAAAATCAATTTAGTTTTATTCTGGGAATTTATGCTGGTTCTATTAGTACCCTTCCAATGAGTGTAGATTCTATCAATACCATAAAGAATGAGCCCCGTCGGGTCTTTGTTATGGGCATCTCTGAAGTGTTTCGACACACTGTTTATCAAACCCATTTCCAATATTATTAAAAAAAGAGAAGGAACAGAAAGGAGATAAACATGCGGTATGTTGTGTGACTAATTATACAGTGTAATACAAGGGTCTGGAAAATATTTTTTGCAAACAAGGGTAGGTGCTAAAAATGGACAGGATTTTAGGCCCACTTATTCCAAAGAGGCCCAGGGTAATTTATAGGAAGGCCCCTGCCCTAAAAGATAATTTGGTACATAATGTGGTAGACTCCCTACCAAAAATAAAGACCTTTTTTGGGGGTGTGGGATTCTAAAACTTGTTACCTACGCATTGGAATGCCTGTGTAGCTACCAATACGTGGGTAGGACCAGAGAATTACGAATTAGGGTTAAAGAAAACATTAATAATACTGGAAATGGGTTTGATAAACACAGTGTGTCGAAACACTTCTGAGATGTCCATTAGAAAAACCCGCACTCATTGGAGGGGTTTCTAATAGAACCAGAATGATTTCACAGAATTAAACGACATTTTTTTTTTATTAGATACAATGAAGCCCAGGGGTTTGAATATAGAACTAGATTTAAAACAGTTTTATTAATAATAGTTGAGAAATGGATAGGAGAAGGTAATAAATAGGGAAAATAACTTGTTCAATCCAAGAAAAGTCCCGTGTTTCCTCAACCGGAATTCCCTTTACAATCTCCAGAATAAATAGCGGGTAATATAATTGTTCATTTATAACTTAAAAAAGTAATTCTGACTAAACGCATCAGGAAGGAGTCTACACGCTAATGTCATCACATTGGTATCGGGAATCTTCAGAGTAGAGAAATGATTGATAGCACAGAAACAGGAACGAGCTGTCACTGACTGGAAAAGTATTGCACGCCTAAGGGGGGAGTTTTTTAATGCAGCGCTGCTTATTGAATTTTAATTTAAGTGTTTAACGTATATATTATTAAAGTTTAATAGTATTTTACACTATGTAGCGTCTAACTTTGCTCTGTAGGATATGAGAGAGTCACAAGAGCCATCTCTGTACGGATGAAGCAGCCATTTATTGTTTGGAACGGGGAAGGAGCCGGATCCTCAGGGATTACATATTTAAAAAAATTTTGGACCATCTAATAGTGGTCTAAAGAATCTGATGAGTGCAATATTGAATTTGAATAGGAGGCACCTGGGACTAACACTGAGAAGCATCTGATTGTTTGAAGTGGAGCACAAGTTTCACTATACACAAGTGTTGGGAGAATTTGAAACGATCATTCACTATGATGCATAAGAAGTGGCTTGTGGATTGTTTTATGTGAAATATATCACACTGTATGGTGGATACACAGGCAGAATTGCACAATTTGATTTTTTATTTGTTGTATATTTATAATATTGAATTTTTACCTGGGAGAGTTTATACAAGTTTGGGGGTTATGATATAGGCACTTTAGTTTTATATAAGTATATACAGGATACATGCATTTTGGTTATATAGAAGTATTTATATTACATAGTATTTGAGGTTGAATAAATACATAAGTCCATCAAGTCCAACCTATTGTGTGCATGTATATGGTTCTACTGATGTGTGCGTATGTACAGGTCCCTGTGTGATCGCATTTCTAATTTATCAGCCTGGAAATTAACTGGACAATCAATCAGCATATAATACATGTCATTTTAACAAAAACACACATTTAAACACAAAGTAAAAATTCTAAAGATGACCCAAACCCCCAATGTCAGTCTTTAACCGTATACATTTTGTTAAATGCATATCCATTTTATTACTGCAAGATGTCTAGAGATACAGGATTTTTTTAGCAATTAAAATATCTTAATACATTTGCTGCTTTTGGTCAGCACCAAACCAAAGACCTATCTACCCAACCCAAATACTTTCCAAGATGACCTAGCCAGACTGTAATATATAAGATTTAGAGGCCAGATGCAAAGACAGTACTTCACATTCATAGGGTAGATGTTCAAGTCTAAATACTTCTCATAAAAACAAGGGGAAAATGGCAAACATGCTACTGTGGTATCTATCTATCTATCTTGCTGTGTTGTCCAGACCTGTGGTTAGGTGGTTATCTCAAGGTATACTATAATTTCAACAATTATAGAAACCTGGTGTGCTGTGCTTCTTTTACCAGCCTTTTGACAAAGTTCACACACCCCAAACAGCATTCTTTTATTATGAAATATTTACAGTTAAAGCATGAACTGAATGTTCAATTTAAAACAGAGCTGTGCCTATTTGGATATTGTCTTTAATTGGTGTTATGAAGTCACTAAGACACTAGGGCTTTATCTCATCATTACACATCCACCTGTTACAATTTAAGATGTCCCAAATAGAATTAATAGTGTAAAACAGTCAGAGATGATGAATACCAGATATTTCTGAAGATAACTGGGAGGACATCTGGAGCTCCCACTAGTTGGTTTCTCTGGGAATCAATAACAAATTGTCCATCTGGTATATTTGTCCCCCTCCAGACTGTACAAAAATGTGCAGGAAGCAAGAATTAGCATACCGAGATTATTTTCTTGTGAATCAATCAGTCAGCTGTTATTGAAGTCTGGGATGTACTGAACTAAAAAGCTCTGTTGTTACCTTTCAAGGAAGAGTCCAAAATATGTAGTTATATACCTGAAAATGTAACCAAACAATGAAGGATTCTGCAACTTTGGATGAACATAGTGTAGGAAGAGTCTTTCATCCCCATGGGAGTTAAATATAAACATATTTTTGATTTGGAAAAACATGAACAGGAGAAACCATGAGACAGAAGTTGACTACAGTTGAACAGTTACACATATAATGGTCAAGATAGTGCTAAACTAAACAATAGAGAATTAAAATACCTTCTTACTTTGATCTTTATTTATTCTGTATTTTAGGATGTTTATTCACCAGTCTTAAAACATTTCAGAAAATATCTTTAACTTCAATAAATGTCTCCATAGTGTTCTTTTTTCTGGCATAGTAAACTAAGGGATTTTTTTAAATTGCATTTCTTCCAAGTTGTCACTTGAACATAAAACAGGGAGCTCTACTGATACCGTAGGGGGGGACGATATTCAGAATTTAATAACCAGGGAAACGGCAAAATTCCTTATATAGTTACAAAGTGTACTTTGTTTTTTAACGCGTGTTGAAATTTTATATAAAGGTTAGCAGATGCTAAGGAAAGGAACTAATCAGTCAAATTAATGAATGGTTTGGAATATTGTGCAAAATGTAACCAACGCTGTGTTCTGTGGCCAACCTCTTAAGAGCCTTGTCCTGGTACAGGACACATGCCTCATCCATACACTTTTCTCTTTCACCTGTGCTTTGTGCATCTCTACACTGATTGCTTATTCAATTCATAATCCAATTTATATCACTAAACAAAGCCTTATACAGTGTGTCATCAAGGTTTACAAGGTTTGTAAGGGCCCGTTATATAGTACTGTATTCCTTTGCATTACAATAAGTGTTCACAAAATTTGTTTTCAGTGCTGCATTACCAACAGTTGCACCTGGAGGTTTTTTCTAAATTCTGCCACACTGGTTTTGCTTTGGTTTTCAGAAAGAGCATCTTCCATAGGGTTGATTGTTACGATATGTAAAATGCTTATGGTGTTTCCAAATACATTTAATGCAACACTCCTCAAGGATTAGAAACACATTGAATTATTCTCCTTTACGCACCTCACTCTGGAATCCAGGATTGTTATTCTATTGCTGAAGAATGCCAATCTTTTTGACACAACACAATGCGTGAAAATTCTAAGGAACCCATGAGGAGGCCAAAAGGCACCTTGGTGTAGAAAGGCTGACATAGACCATATTAGTCATTTAGTATGTTAAAACTAAAAGAGTTCATCTTACTTACCCAGCCAGCTCCTGTTTAAATAAACCGACACAAATACGGGAGGCACTGTAAAGAAATCCACCACAGAGTTCACCTCCAGCCAGAACCACAGTTTGTCATTGGCAGCAATAAACTGTGAAAAGATCAAAGTCCTACAGTTAAACCCCCAAAAAACAAAACACAACAATTAATCAACATCAATAGCTACAGTAAAAAGCATAGGTCCATGCCTAAAAATTGTATTTTATGATCTGATGCTGCAGAGACAGATTAGTCTGAAACATCAAAAAAATGTCTTCTAAAATACAGGTTTTCCCCACAGCTTTGTTCAGGATTTCCAGAACTGTGCAAACTTCATTGCAGATTTTTAATGACTTTTTTGCTATGGCAATTTGTTAAAAGTCCTACGTGAGAGGGTATGTTTTTTGTATGTCTACGTTTTTACTTTGTATTGTAATAAGAAGCAACGCACCCCTTGTAGTTCATTCACGCCACCACACATATAACAACATGTGCAAAATGACATTCCATTTTTCAATGTGCTGCAACAATTTTTTTCTTGTGTTTTATTACATTTTCCCCCTTTTTTGTATTTGTTCACTGTTTAAACTCCTGACCTTTCTAAGTGAGCTGTGGCACACTGCCATGTGCTGTGATTAAATGCAACCTGTTCAGCACTCACCAACATAGGGCATTGTGTGAACTGGGATCATTATAAACACTGGTATTTTACCTGACTTTGCATTTTCAGTGTGCTAAGCAACACAGCCCAGTCATGGTGGTGAATTAAGTCTCTATTGATATAGTAGTATTCAGTGCCACGATATTGTTACTTGTAGTTTTCAGTGCAGAGAGCAGTGTCCTACCGTTAGACTCCTTCACACTAATTCTGCTTGTAACACTAACCCCAACACACTCATTTAAATTTATCCTTTCATTTAAATACCTCTTCTGAGCCAAAAGTGAAGACTAACCTTCCTAAACTAAAATATACCAGCACCAAAGTCCAGAGGCAGTTATGCTTAAATAGAAATATTAGAGCCATATTTCATTTGACAATAGCCAGAAATATAGCACAGTGGCTGGAGAGTTTGTAAACTAGATTGGGCTGCAATGCAAAAAGAGATGAGGTAGTTTTGATCATATAATACAAATTAAAGTATATTATTTCAGCAGCCAGAAATGTTGTACAGACTCAATGCAGACTAAAGTGGTTTTACTAAGCCACAACTGAAAAGAAATTGAAGAGGCAGCTTTTCTTTTGAAATACAATTTTGGAGTGTATTATTCTTGTAAAAAAGGCCAGAAATATGAGAAATGTTAAATGCACACTATGTCAAACCTTTAACTAGGCTGCAATTTTTAGATGCAGAGTCTAGGCAGGTTTTAACATGAATTCAAAACTAGAGTGTATCATTTCAGAGACATCAGCTAGAAATATGGTACAGACCCCATAGTCAGCATTGAAGCAGGTGGAGTAGGCCGCATTTTAAAAAGGACACACAGCATGCAGCTTTTAATTCCAAGAATGCACTTTTAAGTGTATATATGTCACAGAAAAAGGAAGAAATATCGTACAGACTAAATGAACAGCATTACAGCAGTTGGAGTAGAGTGCATAAAAAAAGGACACACCACATGCAGCTGTTCAAGCCAAACACAGTCAAATTTATTTTTTACTCTAAAAAAAGAGAAATATATTGCACACTGCAAATGGATTATTTTAATAACCTCTTGTAGGTCTCATTTGCTAAACAACATTGTTCTTGCTGCTTCAAAAAAATGTATAGTGTACAATTTCCACAAAATAAAAGGAATATGGTATATATTGAATAGTCATTGTTTCAACAATCTCTTGTAGGCCTTATTGTCTGAATCACATCCATCATTTAGCTTTTTAGGACAAAAAAATGATAGTTTATATATTTTTAGATTAAAACAGAAGGAATATGGCATACACTGCATTTGCAGTATTTCATCAATCTCGTGAATGCCTTATTGGCTAAACCACAACAATCTTTTGCAGACGTCATTGGCTAAACCACATACAGCTTTGCAGGACAAAAAAAGTTAAAATTTTTCAGATTAAAATAAAAGGAATATAATAATAATTGCACATGCGGTCACAAAAAAAAAAGAAGCCACCACATGAAATTGAAGCAAAAAAGGTTCAACCACAAAGGGTGAGTGGAATTCTTTTATGTTAGAGTGGTAAAATTGTAAAACTCTCTTTCACAAGCAGTGGTATCAGGAAAAAGCATTGAATCATTCAAGAATCGATTAGATCCTCAGAGACCATAATGTACAGGGGTACAGGTATTCTTAACCTCCCTGGCAGTATTCCCGAGTGTAGCTTGGGGTTACTTTTCCATACCATAAGCGGTAACCCCGAGCTACACTCGGGAATGCCGCATAGCATTTACATACCTTGTCCCTCGAGCCACGCTGTGTTCTCCGGCCGATGCCGGATACACACTCACACACATATACACATGCTCACAAAGGTTGAACTTGATGGACCTTTGTCTTTATTCAACCTCCAATACTATGTAACCATGTAAAAATCCACATTTCAGTGCAAATATTTTTTTATTAAATAATATTTTAGTGACTCCAAAGACAGTATTTAAAGTGTTTGCAAACTTACGTTGGTTCAGCTTGGCTAAATGTAATCATGTTTATCTGATATCCAGAGGGCAACCAATGATCCTGAAAATCACTATAGTAGTCTGCACTGCATACAGTCATAGTTTTAGTCTTTTTCTGGCTGCGCCTCCAGCGGCTTCCCCTCTGCACAATGAACACAGTGGGTCACTTACTGCCATTTTTTAATGAATACAGGTAATTCTATGATTGGATGAGGTGTGGATGCCATCACAATCTTAACCTCGTTTATTTGGAAAACATCTTGTATTCACTGAATGGTGGCAGTACAGAGAAAGCAACTCCCTGTGCTCAGAGTGCAGAGAGGAAGTTGCTTGAGTCGCAACTGAAGATCACAATTATCACTGTATGTAGTGCAGTGAGTGAGTTTGCAAAAAGCTTTCTTCTTGGAGTTTGCTTTAAGCACTTTGGGCAGCCTGTATTTTAAACAGGATGAGCAACAGTCCGCTTTGAATTAAAAAAATCAAATTTAGAGTGTAATTATTTCACAGAAAAAATTACAACTGTATTTAAAACATTTTTACTAGCCCACATTTTGAACAGGGGAGACATCAGGCTGCCCTGTGATCAAAAATCAATATTAGACAGTGTATTATTTCACCCAAAAAATGTCAGCAAAATATTTTAGGGACTCCATGCACATTATGTAAGCACTTTAATTAAGCTGCAGTTTAGCGGAAAAGACTGTGCATGTTTTAATTAAGAACTAAAGTACAGTATATCAGAAATACAATAACCCCAAATATCCTTGATTGCCAAAGCAAGTCCAAAACTAGGAGATACACAGTGTGATTTACCCTGCAGCAAACACCAGCTGCAGACACATTATGTGTGGCACAGTACCTGATCACCGGAATACATCAGAAACCTTTAAAGGTGCAAAACCGTGCAGCTGCAAAATAATTATGCATGGCATCTAACTAGTGCATGATCACCAGAATACACCAGAAACTTTGCCCTTACAGAAAAAAATTACAGAATTTGCAGCCAAGTCTCAGCTATGTAAACATGATGTGTGTCTGCAGGGCCAGAGCACCAGAATAGGACAGTAGAGACAGGATAGTGTGGTAATGGTGGCAGGCCAGTAGCATTGAAAAGAGATGGTTAGGTTGACAGGCCAGCAGTTGTAGAAGCAGCTGGTAATGTTGGTAGGAGCTTGTAATTATGGCAGGCCAGCAGCAAGTGGCAGGAGTGATCAATACTGCAAGGTAGTATAATGTTTTTTATATCTGATTTATAGTTATTTCTGGATTGAGAAAGCTGGTCGCATGACCAGTGAACTGTCTAAGAAAAATACAAGTCCGGTTGCCTTGATTTATGTTTTACAGATATACTATAACCTGGATTAATGATAACCTTCAGAGACAGTATCTGGATTAGGCCATTTAGGAGGAAGTAGTAGAGGTGACTGAGTTGTCAACATCACCAAGTGTCCCCGTCCTGCATCCTTCCTAGCTGTGAGCAAATGTACCTAGTGCACTGTAAAAGGGATGCAATGTCCCCTGTCCATGCTTGCTAGACCATGTGTCTGTTGTTATGTGGACCCTGCTCCTGTCATAGAGACATTGCTGGTGGAGGGCAAAGATGGCCCTCGGTGTAAAAATGGTTGCTGGGTACCTGCCACTGTAGTCAAACACAAGCTGCTGTACAGCCAATGAGGAACCCTGACTTTTATAGGAAGGGTGTGGCTCATTGAAAAACCCACTTATTTTCTCTATTATGCTACCTGACAGTTTAAAGGCCAGGAATTGCATAATTGGTAATTGGTAGTTATGGCGGCCTTCACCGTTTTTCCGAACCTCAAACTGTTAGAGTTCAGGTCGATCTCATGATCAACCCAAACCTGAAGCTCATCCCTAATTGTCACTACAAGCTGTTACTAATTCTTCTCACATCTCATTACTCCTTCTCTGGGACTTAGCATTAATGACATCACCTCAGCACATACTGTAGGAAGCAGGTATTATATTGGGCTAGTTAGAGGGTTTGTTCACACAAGGTCAGTTAAGCTTTGTTTTTCTGCACACCACTGCACATAAGATGTTAACAGGACATATATAATTTTTTTTTTTCTATGTGACCTTTTCAACCCTTACATGTGTATTGGTGTACAGAAAACCATGCCTCCATGGACAAGGAGTGAATAAGCCCTTTCAGTCTGTTAGTGACTGTGAGTAAGAGTTAGGGAAAAGTTGGAAATTATAGACATGGTACAAGAAGATTCTTGACTGCTTGTCCGAAGTGTGGTTCAACAACCATGTGTGCAGTGTGGAATGCCAACCATTAATTTGTTTCTGAAAAAGCTACTGTCAGAGCAAGTATTTTTTTATAAATGTGCTATTGTTGTTGACTAACAAATGTCATACTTTCAACTACATACTGTACATAGGTTCAATTCACAACGCTTTGTGTGTGTTTTTGTTTGTAAAAAAAAAAGGTAACCTTTCACTTTGCACTTTACCATTGTCATATGTTATATTCCTTTATTCAGAAGAGTTTGTCTGTAATATTTTGGGGTAAATATCTGGGGCTGCACTAATCTCAGAAGAGTTGTGTTGGGGGGGAGGGGGGGGGGGAAAGGAAGATGCATATTGTTCACATTCTTCCATATTGCTTTCTAATAAAATTGGAATTATAGTCAAAATATAAAACTACACCTTTGATAGAGGTTGTCCATTCTATTAACATAAGGCTCTGTATTTATTTTTTAAGTGCTGCAGAACATTTTGATACCGGTTGATCATGCCAGTAAACCATTGGATATGCAGTTCCTTTGATAGGGTGACAGTTCTCTTCATTCTGCAGTGCAATCACGACAGTGTTCTTACTGGCAGCTGCTTTGATGCTGGCACCTTTAATAGTGATATCAGTGAATAGCCACACCCAGCCCTGCCCACAGTTCTTTAGGTTTACAACACATAGCACTATCTGCAGGAGCTTAGGGAAATCATGTAAAAGCCATAAACATTCGTTCTCACCCCCTCCAGCACTTCCTAGCAGGATACAATGAAAACTGAACAAGAACGTGACAAATCTAAACCAGGGAGTTGCAAAGTGTAAGGCAGGTGTGAAATAATAAAATTAAAACACAGTATACGGGAAGTATGAATTGTAGCTCTGTATTTAGCAGTTAGCCTGGAGCTCCATTTTAAAGCTAAGAAAATATATATACTTGGTTTTATTAATATAATTTGCATATTAAAATGTGGTCATAATTTGTAACCTGTTCTAGCTCTGTGAGATTAAGTCATACCTAGGCCAAATAACTTGATTTCCTCATATGTTCCCATATCTTTAATATCCAAGCCTAACTCCAGGCATGTTTTAGGCCCCGTTCACACTGAGCGATTTATCGTGCGGTAATTCCCGCGATATCGCGGCTATTTACCGCGCGATATCGCTCTCCAATGCAATCCAATGGGGCTCTGTCCGTCGATGTCGCGCGTCGCTACAGCAGGACCCTTTTTGGAGCGGATTTTGCCGCGATTCTAGCTTGCTCAATGCAAGCATTTGCGTGACAAACGCGCGATTTGTGAATCGTTCAATGTGAATGGGGCCTTAGTCTTGATACAGTAGAGAAGATTCAACATTTTCTCAGTTGTTTTTTTTTCAGTTTGTGATTATGTTCCCGTTCAGAAAACGACAGGAAGGCACATTGCAATAAAACCATTGTCGGAAGATCAAACTCACTCTATGGAAAAATGTGGGGTTTTTGTGTCCCCATTGGAGAGATTTTCCATCAGGTCCTTCCTGCCTTTTTGATGGGAAATCCTCCCAAAAGGGGAACATAGAAGACAAAAAAAAAACCTGACAACAGCTCTAAAGTTCTCCTGCTCTGTCCAAATGCTGGAGTGGGATTTAAATGTCTTTCTCCTGCATGTGGAGAGAAATATGCTAGCAAGTTAGGGATCACTGAAGTGTTCAAGAGATGGCAGTACAAGTACCAACAGTGTTCAAAAATAGAATGTAGTTTTCTGTTTTACATTTTTGGTACTCATGTCTTCCTAGAAACCTCTGTGCACTGTGCAAGTGTTGATTGTAAACTTCAGTGATTCTTAATTTGTTTGTGTTAATCTAATGTTCTGGCAAAAAAATTACACATATACATATCAACTATCAAGTACTAGAGGTAAAATGCTGCAATCTGCACTAAATTGTTGAACACATTTTCTAATTATAAGAGATAGCAGGAAAAACGATCAAATGGAAACCCAATATCCTGAGTGAAGCAACTTGACAATCTTAATACCATTAGCAAATACATCCATATTTAAAGTATGTATAGGTGTATAATTACCCGTAGACCGAAGTAAAGGAGGAAGAAAATGTTGAAGGCCATGTCTATCTGAAGTGTAAAGTCTTTGTAGAAGTTTTGGCATGTTTCAATAGGGCTAAAAAAAAAAAAAAAGAATGACATTAATTGCTGTAGAGCTAAACATTCATTAAGGGCCCGTTCACATCAGCAGCTGCATTAGAAAGCAGCCACTGGTATGCTCTCTTTAGGCTATGGTGCCAATGTGCTGGAAAAAGCATATAACACTAACTTTTTGGCAAAACCTTATTGAAATTGTATTAGGTTCTATCAGCCTCAGGGCGCGCACTGCAATGTGGTGAACTGTGTAGTATTGTAGTACTGTATTCAGTACTACTTTTTTTAACGCACACCACCACAATGCAGTGGTGTGAACTTAGCCAGTTGTAAAGAAGGTAAATTGTCTTGTCTTTGTGCTGTGACTGCGCTGAGCAGCCTTGCCCAATGCAGCTGGTGTGAATGGGCCCCTAAAACATCATAATGAAATTAATTGTAAATATTAAGATTTAGAAGAATAATTTCTACAAAAATATTGTTACTAAAAATGTGCACATTACATTATTCATACAGCTGTGCGAACAGTTATCTTATTCATATTTGTGACATGAACAAGAGACAGACCGAAAAATGTAGCTAACATACACATAAATGCTACATTTCTATCTACTTAAAAATAATTGTATGGAGCTGCAGTAAATTAAATGTTTGACTGTCATAAAAGCAGAAGAGAAAAAGCAAATATTCCTGAACATTTCTAGCACAAAAAAAAAAATGTTTACTTTTGCCTTTGGACTCTTAAGTATGCTGGCTCCGATAGTCAATAAGATCCTACTTAGATGACAGCTACTTAACATGCTACCAAGTGACTACTATAAAAAGGTGCTATTCCAACAGTTCTAAGAAACATAACATGCTTGGCTGATTTTGGGAAGCACAAAACATTGCATCCATGAGAAAGCAATATCCTATACTTTAATCTCTAAAATAATAGTAATAAAAATAAATTTACACATAGGGCATGTCATCATTTTTGTTATTTTTAACTGATATACTGACTACCAAGATTCATCCAAATATACTTACAAATCTACATTTTCCAAGGTGCAAATGCTCATAATTACTGCGTACAGCCACCCCTAAAGAAATATTTAACCTATACATAGAGACTGGTGAGCTGTGTCATCTCCTAACTATAGAAATAATACAACAACCCCAGTTGCAAAACAACCTCATTGTAGATCCTGGCTGTCTTTTTGCAACCTCAGAGTTTAAGGTGGTCCTATGCAGCTTGTGGTTTTCTAACTCATCCTATTGAATGTTTCCTTATGTACAATACATTTATAAGTCAACAAGTTGAAATGGATTACCCTTGGTGTAACAAACCTGGACTGGTTAATACAGTTGTGCAAAAACAATAGCAATGTGTTACGTGCAGTATCTCATCAGCTGTTGCTTGCTGAAATATGATCATTTTATCAGCAAATAAGTCAGTTTTGCTGCACAAAAATTATATTGCTCCATTTGTTCACTGATATCTTTCACAATGTAAAACTGGGAAACACAATCATTATAATTCCCCATTTGACCATACAAGGATTTTAGCAACTTTGACAAGGGCCAAATTGTAATGGCTAGCTAACTGGGTCAGAGCAACTTCAAACCTCAAGCTCTTGTAGGATGTTCCAGGTCTGCAGTGGTCAGGACCTACCAAAAGTGGTCCAAGGAAGGAAAACCAGTGAACTGGCAACAGGGTCATGGGTGGGCCAGGGCTCATTTATGCACGTTGGGAGCAAAGGCTGGCCCATGTGGTCTGATCCAATAGAAGTACTACTGTAGCTTAAATTGCTGCAAAAGCCAATACTGTATGTTTAGAAAGGTGTCTAAACATACAGTTCATATGACAAAGAACTTCAATAAATGAAGCTTTTGCTATCCTAAAAGGACTGGTGTGCTGGTGACGTTTCTACAATTCTGCTGATGTTTGCGACCCCATCCGCTGTCACTGCGATCACCCCCCACTACAAGGGACATTTCGGTAAGGAGTGCAACAAAGACAGTGTAGCGCTCACCCCCGAGTCGTAGGGTCTTTTTAGCATTTATTGCACACGATCAACCAGGAGAGAGGGTTTGGGATTGCAAGATACCCGAGAAACAATTTGGAGGACTTCTCCCTTAGCACCAGATTGTATCAGTAGCACAATGGTCCTCTAAGAGAGGCCAGTAATAGTAGTAGCACAGAGAACAGCCAGGAATAGTTCAGGAACTTGAGAGAGAACTGTCACTGGACTTGTAGGGCACCAACTGGCTTCTCTTCAGTAAAGTACCTGAGAATAGGGTGGGGGATCTCTTAGAGGGATCCAGACGGTAGCTCTCACCAGCTACTCTGTGACACTTCTCGATAAGCAGATTCCACCTCCAGCCCAGCTTCCATCAGGTTTCCTGTCAGTAACATCTAAGGTCTCTAGGCACCCAGCATCTGCCACATGCTGAGACTCAGACCAGGCCTCCAGTAGTATTTTAGGCCTCTAGGCCTCCAGCATCTGGCATCTCTATCACACAGACCTCCTCCAAGGGAGGGCCCCATGGGAGAGAGTTCTGGAAAGTGTCCCCTAACCTTTTATCACCTTGCTCCAGCCATACCTCTAAGTCATCCTGCTCAGGGATTGGTCAGAGTCAGGTGCATAGTCATAGTCTGAGGATGGATCCTCCCTCACTGTCTGGTGAGTCCTCAACTCAGCAACAGGGGAAGCAATCAATCCAGCAAATTCAGGGAAACCTGTAAAACACAGAACTCAGAGTAAAACAGCATCTAGACTGATTACAATCCAGATATACACTAAATATAGTGTATAGCAGAGGGCGCTACAATAGTATTTACTAAACATACAGTGCATCGCAGTTTGTTGTGTATGTGTTGCTTACCAGGGGAAGAGATGGCACCAAGATGCCCTATGGGAAGAAGGCAAGCTGGCGGAGGCAGTGTGATGCTTTGGACAATGTTCTGCTGGGAAACCTTGGGTCCTACCATTCATGGAAATTTAACTTTGATATGTACCACATTGTTACTAACCAAGTACACCCCTTCATGGGAACCGTATTCCCTGATGGCAGTGGCCTCTTTCAGCAGGATAATGGTTTGAGGAACACACCAACAAATTGGTGATGTTGACTTGGCCTCCAAATCCTCCAGATCTCAATCCAATCAAGCATCTGTGGTATGTGACAACAGAGAAAGCAATTGGTTCTATCCAAAGTGGTTATGAACCTAGTGCAGCTATACACGAGGGTCGGAGAGTTCAATTGTAGTATAAATCAGTTTTATTGATAAAAAACATATATGCTCATGCACAAAACGAATGCACAGTTCAACCCACCACCTATACAGTCAATAAAAAGATTATTGCAACAACCCATTCATACATGCCACTACTCAAACACACAGGGAGCTAGCTGATCAGCGCAATCAATGTCATCTGGTGGTCCTCAGATTAGGGGAAGGGAACAGCAAAAAGGGCCTTTTGGTATTAAAACAGAAAAAATATATATATATTCAGTGGGTTATGTGGGCTGCCGGGCGTTCCTTCAGAGCGATAACTTGGGATTTTAGTCCAATTTATTGGATGTTCATATCTTTATGTGAAGGAGGTGTTCGTAACTGATTTATTTTAGCTTGATTGCAGAATTTCAAGCGGAATATAGCCAGGTATGTGACGTGTATGTATGTAACAATGCAACGATACAGACTGACCAGTTGAAGTACTAAGGAGCCGTGAGTATATGTTACTCGAGTTTAAGTTTGGCTATATATACCTGGCTATATTCCGCTTGAAATTCTGCAATCAAGCTAAAATAAATCAGTTACGAACACCTCCATATGAGCAGCTGAGGGTTGTTTGCTAGTCAGTGAGAGAAACTATTCAAACCAGGTCAATTTCTGACCATTATAGGGTGTGGAACTCTGAGTACACCATCCCTTCTTTATCTGTGCTATGTGCTCTGAAAACCAAGTCTGACCCATGGAGGCTCCACCTCACAACTTACAGGACTTAAAGGATATGCTACTACCGGCTGGGTGCCAGATGCCACAGCATACCTAAAGAGGTCTAGTGAAAACACACATATACTGTACATACACGTGTATTCTCCCAGGCAAGATAATATAATCATCTTCCCATCAAAAGGAAACTAGATGTAACACCTTTACCACCAGTAGCAGAGAACTAACTATTTTTCTGTGATCCTTTGGTTTGTTAAAACATCACTTTTCAAGAGTTTACTATTACAGCCATGAAAACATTTTATCCAGCAAACTTGAGTACATCCTTTCATATACAATACTCACTATTTCTATATTATCTTAAATTACCCACACAGCCATTAACACTATCTGGTTAACATCTTCCTTTAGATATTTATAATGCAACATGCAGCTCGCTTGACTATCTCTGTCAGTTGATATTAGTTAATTAATCATTCTGACATCACAGCGAGCAGCTGCGAAATGGACAAACTACAACAACAAAGCCTCTCAATACACATTATAAAAAATTAAACGCGCATGAAATTAAAAAGTGCAAAGAATACAAAGTTCATTGTTACACAGGATGACAAGCTATATTACTCTTCCGAAAGGAAAATGTGCTGGCTTACTCACAGTTTGTCAAGAAATATAACTCACTTGTAATTTTATTTGAAAACATTAAAAATATATGGGATTAATGTCTTCCTAGTCAGTTTTCTGACTGATGCTTACAGATGAAGCTACACTTGGTATGCAATAATAAAAACAGGCTAATTTATAATCGCAAACTATCTGCTGTAGGTATAAATACATTAGGAACTTATAAACCAAAACTACGTTAACACATACAGTATAAGACAAAAATGTTAGATAGTATTTTCTTTATTGAACGCTTTTTCTTCTTTTGCCCATGGTCAGCTTAGTGAAATCCTTTCACTATATCAAGCGTCTAGGCTGGGTGGTATGTATTTCTGGGAATGTATGTAATTTCTAACTTTGACCTAAATTGAAGATTCTATAGAATGTAGCTATAGTGACAAACAGTGCTAGAGAAGCCAGGGTATGTTATCTCCATTTATGTTTAGTGTTGTACATTTTTCTCCCACTTCTATACTGGTGAAAATGAAAAGTTGCACATAGATATTTTATATTTACCACTTACAGACAGCAGGTGGAGCTCTATGCAAAAAGCAGAGCTTTTTGCAGGACCTTTCTGCAGCTGCTGTGCCAAAATCAGACCTGAATAATAAACAATACCATCCCCTCTTCGAGCACAGCATGCAACATCTAAAAGGAAACCTATACCTGCTTTGGAATTATTTTCAGTTGAAAACTTTCACCTAAGAAAGATGTATATTACATGATGATTGAATAAATATGGTGGCAAAGTGGAAAACCAATGTAAATGAGAGTAACCGAAAAGATGCCAATAAACAAAAAATAGGATTTACTGTAAATCCTTTTCTAGGAGTCCAGTAGGGACACAGAAAATCACAGCTGTGTGGGTTATATGCAGCTGCCTTCAAGAAGTGGAGACTGGCAAACAGAAAACATTTTTGAAGGTGCACCCTCTATAACCCCATAACTGTCATACCTCAGATTTGTGAGCAAGAAATATATAGGGTCAAGACACAGAGGGATAGGCACCTGTGTCCCTCAGTGAACTCCAAAAAAAATGTTATGGCAAGTACGAAAATCTTATTTTCTTTAGTGTCCATTTAAGAACACAAGCAATCCAACGTATGTGGAAATCTAACTAGAAAAATATCCAAATAAATCATTTACTTATGGCCTGGGGAGTCTGGTGTTCCAAAGCAGGGTGATAACAGCACTGGGGTAAGACTGCCATCTAAAAGGATATGAACCTCAAAAATAAAGAATAAGCAAGTAACCACCTAAGGATTAGGTATGGTCCCGATGTTAGAGTCGACCAAACGTTTGACTTTGAACATCAGCAGTTCGTGTGTTTGGTGAACACACAAACCATCATGGCGTTCGGCGGGTTGTTGTGTGCACCGCACAGTGCCATGTGAAGCCCTGTTCGGGTAAAGCAATGCACCTGACCACAGGTCAGGTGCAAGGCTTTGCCCAATCACAGCACAGTGCACTGTGTGAGAGCCATGATTGGGCAAGGTAATGATGACTTTGCCCAATCATGGCTCACACAGCTAAGTCCTGTCAGTTGCCAGACAAATGTAAACAGTTGGGTGGAGCTAGCTACCTGTCACCACTAGCTTCGCCCAATTGTTTATATTTTGCCGCCATCTGTCAAAATACCATTCTGTGGTGGGAGTTCTTTTTGAGCGGACAGGTGGGCAGGTTTCATTAAAAAAAAAATATATTTCTATTTTTTTTATCTCGAGTCCTCGTTGTCGTGGACAAAGCTAGATGTCGTAGTTTACCCTAGGATTACGTTGGTTGATCCATTTTTTTTTTTTTTTAAATATTTACAATTTATTTTAACCCTTTAGTGAATGGGTAGGGGTACAAGTACCCCTTACTTATTCACAATGGAGGGCTGCATCTGGGTACCCCATTATTAGAGAGGTACCCTGATGTGAATAAGCCCTCCTGCTCGCACACTCACAACCAACGCCCCAGGGGGGAAGAGGCCCTTGTCCCCATCGGCACGGTGACCAGGTGCTTTTCCTGTTACTCATTGTTAAAAGCAATGAGTAACAGGAAGTATGTTAACAGAGTTCCCCCCAATCCCACAATTGCATAGAGGATAAATTAGATTGTGTTTGTTATACTCAAGAGATTAATCGGTATAACAGGAAACTTTCATAAAGCGGGACACTGAAATATGTCATTGAGAACCCATGAAGCAATCCAGTTGAAGGATCATATGTGCCTCAGAAGAGGTAGCAGTGGACAGTTCTAAACATCTGCAAGCAGATTGCATCATTAATTGCTCACACACTGACAGGAAGTCAGAAGTGGAGGTTAGGGGCCTGCTATCTCTGGCAGAGGTAGTAGATTCATGTAGGAGGGGAAACTGGCAAATTCTTCCTTGAAATAGAAGGGAAGCATGGAACATGGTCACCTGATGTAACAGGACTGTCCTCCAAACATCTTTAAAATACATAATGCACAGGTATAATGTTGTGCTAAACAACTAGGCCCAAATAGGGTAAGCCTCACGTACTCGCACACCCATTCCAACTCTGGTACAGTGAGGTATGGGAGGCCAAAGGTAACAACATAATTTAAGGTAGGCAATGGATCCTGTGGGAGACTGGCGTTACCTCAGAAAAAGGCAGGAAGAATGAAGCCTAACAGCTAAGAGCCATGAGGTAATTCTTGCTACATCACAACCATGCTCAATAAGTGAGTGAAGGAATAAGGTCACTGTTCTAGGCCTACATACGGGGGTGTAGTGTACTATTGTATTAGTTAAGCAGCAACTAGTGAATAAGGTCACATATAAAAATGTGTTATGTGTTCCTAGAAACAGCCATCTAGGAAGAGAGTCAGTATGAAGACTTCAGACACAGCTCTGAGTTTGGAAACAATGGCCTGCTAGGCTCAAGCAAAGGCAGAACTGAATGCCCAAAGAAGACATATTAAATTTGCATCAGGCCATGCAAGTCATTAGAGAAGACCAGGCATACCACGGTAATACCTCTGCTGTTAATAAGGAGAGCACTCTTGTTGACTGGGCACATTGTGGAGTGCAGGGTTCAGGGATTACATATTAGAATGCCTTCATTATGTAAATGGGTAACATTTTTTACAGGAAAATATCAGACTTTAGGTACACCAAGCATGTACTCATGCTCAGAAAATGGAGAGCACTCTGGAGCTGACACAGTACACAAAGGAAAGGAGTAAGGAGAGATTAATGCTCATCATTACATACCATGATGTTGCTGGCCCCTACAGAGGCATACTTACCAAGCTATACTTGCAGATATCAGATACTGAGATACTCTAAAAAGTACTCCTCCTCTGAAATTGGACAGCGCTCTGTGGCTTAATGACCTGGGATGAAGTCTGGAAAGTGCCAAAAGTAGAGCCAGTCACATTGCAGGCAGGTCCCACAATATTCCCTCTAGGTGGGATTTGGATATGGCCTTCAAGGCATCGCCAAGGATAAGCCAGTCCAGAGAGCTGCTGTTGACAAGTTCAAGTAGTGTACATGTATTCTGATTGAAATAAAAGATGTCCACAAAAATTTGAGCGTGTTGATAGAAGAGAAAAATCACTTAAGATAAAAAAGGTTTACCTCAGCAGACCTAAGGCGAGAGTGTCCAACCTCTAGCAAAGAACACTAGCAAAAAATTGAGCTGAACTGCAAGGGGGCAAGATTATAGTGGAAAGGCCTTCGATTTTTTTTCTGTCGGTCAGAGTACACCTCCTGGAGGCAGCTGTATATAACCCACAACATCTATGATGTATTGTCTCCATGTGATTCATCACACCTATTGGAAACCGAAAAGCCAGCACCTATGCAGTGCTGTAATCGTTTTACTTAAAGAGGGAAGTTCACTCAATAGCCAATACCTGCTTGTTTGCCTTGACGTGAAGTCAAATGTTACATTATGCAACTACCATACATGTTCTGTAACCATTTATGTAACAATGTTACGTTCTTTTTTTTTTTAAATTGTTAAAATCAATAAAATACTTTGAAAAGTAAAAAAAGAGGGAATTAACTGGGAAAATTCCCAAGAAAAGGGTTGGCAAAGGGCAAAAGACTGCAAATCTTAAGATACATGATGCCACAGGCCAAAATGCTGATCTTTCGGCACAAAAGACACCAAGATTTTAAAACATACACATGGTCCGTGTATTCAGACAATATAAATGTGGCAAAAATATATAATGCTATCAACAAAATCTAATCAGGCCTCACTGGGTACTTTTAATAGATACATTCAAGATACTGTTTTGTTAACTATTCAGATAAGTCAAATTCATTATGGTTATGGAAACTGAAATGTACTCACTAAATATAGGGTTAAACTGACAATGTGTTGGCTCCGGGGTTTTTTGCCTTGTCTCCTTAAAAGCCTCATCAATGAGGCTTGGCTACAGCCAAGCAAGCCTCCTAGAAGCCATCAATATAATGGATGGGTCTGTCCCTTCATGAATAGCTGCAGTGTAATTAAATGTACTTTGACTTCAGCATAACTCTATCAAGATACCACGTCTCACAGCCCAGGATTTGACATCCCAAGAGGCACTGCCTCTTTACAACAAACCATAATCGATTTTATAAATGTATTAAGAGAACGTGTAAAAAATGTATTTCAGGTCAGGTGCATTAAAGACAGGTCACTCCTGGTTAATGACAAACTGAAAACCGTATAGATTTAAATTACTCAATAAAATATATTAAAAAGGTTAAGGCACTTTAGACAATATAAAAAAATATTTATCTTACATCTTATTTTTTTCTTTGAATTAGCGCATCAATAGAAAATAGTATATTTTAGAGTTCCAAACATTCCTTTTGAAAAAGATAACAATGCCTTTTAATAAACTACCATAGTAATAGATTACTTTCTAGTTAAAAAAAAGTTAGATCTTTGTAGGCATATAGCCCAGTGATTAAGTAAATACAGCATGGAGGTGCTAATGCTCAATAATATGATATGTAAGTCGAAGCACAATGACTAAGTGGAACAGAAAAGCTGTGTAGAGGTATCTTTACAAAGGAATCTGGCACCAGAACAAAAGTGAGCATAGTGATAAGACACAAGAAGGCTCATCCTGCAAAATCAATGTCTCTCCCAAGCAGAACCTTCAGCTATAGTTCTATGTGCTATAGAAGCCTTTTTAGTAGTTGTCTTAATTGTACTGTTAGGACCAACTAGCCATTCCTCTGAAGTGAAAATATAAAGCCAAATTACTCAAATACACATGAAAACACAAGGACTGGGATGCAGAAAATGGTAGCAGGTGCTCTGGACTGATGAGGCAGTTTGTCTGCTGGAGAACAGTTATCACGTACCTGGTGGAGGACCGATTAGCTGAGGAGGCCTCCGTTGAGGCTCTTGTCTCACACCTCTGGATGTGGAAACAGGGAGCAAGTAGACAGAGAGAAGTACAGGTGCCAAAGTGTTCAGACACAGTGCCTGGTAGAAGTCCGGCAACAGGATCCCTGGAAGGATGAGAAGGGCTAGTGCACAGCTGTGATGTCAGCCGCAGAAACTGGAGCGAGGTCAAACAAGCCAGAGGTCACGCCAGACAGTCAGCATGGTACAGAAGGAGCAGGCAGAGGCAGAGTCCAGATAACAAGCAGAGGTCAGGGGCAGGCAGCAATCAGTCGAAATCAGCAGCAATCCGGGTCAAGGTAACAAGCAACAGATCAGCAGGAACACAGGAGCACAAGCACAAGCTGAAAGACAGTTGAGCACTGACCCATTGGGCCAGCTGGTTTAAATAGGTACATCTATTAGAGGGCCATGAGTCACTTCCTGTGCACCACATTCCGTCGTGTGCACATGCGTGCTAACGCATGTTTTCCGGCAACCCGGATGTCTGGGACCCGCGCGTGCGTAGTGGCGCGCGAGCTTCCGGCTATGGCCTTACAACAGTACTTGGATTAGTGTCAGCAAGCAATAGTGAAGTACATTGGAGGATCATTTGGGGCTACATTTCTGCATATGGAGTTGGTGATTTGGTCACAATGTATGGCTCTTTCACTTCTATGAATTACAGACAGATTGTCATCCATCATACAAAACCATAAGGGAGGCATCAGTCCCATGTTCTCTCTGCAGCATGACAAAGACCCCCAAGCACATGGTCAAAATCACAAATGAAAGATCTTCAGAAAAAAGAGGAACAGAGAATCCTGCAACAGAGCAAACCCCACAGGGCCCTCATCTGAACATCAGTGAGCCAATGTGGCCTTACTTATAAAGACAAAAAAAAGAAAACAGCCACAGTCTGCAGTTGAACTGTGGCAGGTTGCTCAGAATGCTTGGAACCATACGTTAAAAAAACGCTTGGAAATGAAAATTGCTGATGTTTTTAAAAAGAGAACTCCATGGTTTTTTTTTAATGAACCCATGCAGTGGGGCTACCACCAAACTGCAAGGTTTAACTACTCATATTCATGGCATTACTTTTAAAGCATTCCTGTTTAACTGTTTTTTTTTTTCAATAAGAGCCTAAGATAGCGCGTACATTGTCAGCACTATGTAAATACCCCTTTGCACAGTACAGTATGGAGAACATTATCAAGCAAATAAGCATCATAATTAGTTACAAATCAGGCTGAGTCTCCTTCAAAAAAGCCTCTGCAACAGGATTACAGACATGTTGCTTTTGTATTCCTGGGCAGTTAGGTGCGACAGCTAGCAAAGTTCTCGGACAAATGTATTACTGAAGTTGTGACAGAGTTTCACGCTAAACAGTTTCATAAGTGAGAAGTGGTCAGAATCAGGTTTAATTTTCTCACAGTGCTTAAAACTTCTCTCAAAGAACCAGCAAAAGCATACTTCTATTCACTGCATTATAACCAAGCAAAAATTTCCATCTAGTCAGTTTGACTGTTCATTCAATTATGTTTCGGATTTAGGCCCAAATAGTCAGAATACAATCCAAATAATTCGAAAAATATTTATTTCCTGTGTATGTATACCTTATCTATTCTACATCATTCACTAAAAGAATAATTTACAATACATATGTTGTTTTTCTTTCATGCATATGATCTTACGACATTACTGTGCATGTCCTTTCTTAGAATACTTTACTAAAATATAACCAATTAGACAAGATGTTTCTTTCCATTATGAATCCATCTATGGGAGGTTCTGAAATAGATACTAGTATTGGTTAGAGTTCCAGACAAGAAGCCAGGAAAAGAAAGATTGTAGCTGAGAGCAAGGGTCTACTGATTTTACGTTATTGAAGGGGACAGTTAGCCAGCTTTGTTTTCTGCTACACATGCTCTTTCTGACTTGACCCACAGAAAAAAGGAGAAAGTGGATTTATGATGAAGAGAATGATGGAAAACCACAAGAGCTGTGAGAAGCAAGACCTTTGATCAATTATGCAGTATCTGAAAACCAGGGCAGAATGTGGTGCATAGCCAGATTTGTGTAGATACAACGAAGTTTAGTTTTCTTATAGGAACATCTCTTTAACAGGCAATTGTTTAATTAAGCCAGTATATGTACAATGCCAGTTGTGTTGTCCTTTAAAACAATAGGAAAGTAAGATGCCATTGGTGGTTGTGTAAACCATTTGATGAGTAGGTACTCATCTTCAGCTGTTCCCATCATTTAGAGGATATCTGGTCAAACAATAGACCCAAGATTTATAGCTGTTGTTAAGAATAAGAATCAACAACAGTCCGACCTTTTGACATAGCTGACCATTGGCATTTATAATACTGTGCTGCTATCTAGAGTTTGCAGGCAGTAAAGCTTTCCTCATAGATATTGCTGTACTACAGAGTGGGAAGGGTTAAAAACTTCAAAAATAAAAGGCTTGCTTGAAAAAGCTGAAAGTAGGCCACTATCATGGACAAAACTACAGCTACACTGCGAGAGAGAGAGAGAGAGAGAGAGAGAGAGAGAGAGAGAGAGAGATACAGCCAACATCAAGAACCGATTCGTGTGTGAGTGCTTGATGGCTGGAGTTCTGCTCACAAAGGGAACTGTAGACCAGCTAAGACAAGCTAAGTGAGTTTTACAGAATTCCTGTTGCATACAGGAATTGCTAATGTTCATTTGCTACAAAAGTATAAATAGCATGTACGTGTGTGTATGTATGTATGCTCACTCACAAAAGCATTAGCGCTACAGTTGAACTCTGAGGTTTGGGCGATCTTGTAGCCAAGAACCAAGTAGACTTTAAGCTGAAGTAACTTCTCTTGAAGAAAAAAAAAGGGTTGGGGGACCAAGAGTTTTTAGGCATAATGTGCTAGTATGCACAAGATTATGGTAGTCTTCCTTTGCCTTGCTTTTGAATACTGCTAAAGTCTCCACTGGAGCCAGCCGGCAGCATTATTTCCAAACACCATGTATTTTCTTAAATATGGCTGATGGTGTTTGTAGCAATCACGTGCACTGGTCAGATGACGCTCACCCTTCCGGCCACCAGTGCGCATGCATAAATTTGCACAATACGTGCTCTGGCTACATGCTCCAGAGACGGGGATCCCAGCAGAAATGAGCCGCTACAGAAATGCATTATCCTCAAACAGGATCCTGGGGACAATGAATATCCCCAGGCATCTGATAACGGACACCACAGTGCCACCCATTGGAACCGGTAGCAAATGACTCCAATATTGTCCCACCGTGGAGCATCATGTTTGATGGTTTTCCCTGGCTTTGGAGCCACTTTATATCGAAGGAGAGAACATGTGTGTATTTGACCCCACACCTTGGTCAAATAAAATAATAAGCTGGGTTCCAGGAACATGCAATAATATAACCCTAACCACTAGCACTAAACTAAAATGCATGTACAGGAATACTAGAAGTCTAGCAAACAAATTAGAGGAGCTTGAACTTATAATACTTGAAGAGGACTTCGATATAGTGGCAATAACAGAAACTAGGCTAGACAGCACACATGACTGGGCAACCAGTGTACAGGGGTACAACCTGTTGAGGTGAGGTGGGCTGGGGGTATGGCCGCGAGGGAGCTCTATACATACATACATTGCTTACAGCTTCCTCACGTGTCCTGTAGATGTGCCTGGACTGGAGTGACATCACATTCTGGCTCCTGTCATCTCTATAGGGCATGCAAGGGAGCTGCACAAGCAATACACATATGGATGTAGCTGCGTCATAGCACAGCAGCCCACACTGGTCCCCAGGCTGAGGATCCACTCCAGTTCTCGTAAGGTAGGAAGACTGGGTGGATTTTAACCACCTGCTGACTGGCGCACATGAGCCGGAAATCAGCCTTGAATGTAAATAGCCAGCAATGGCTGTTTACATACAAGCGTTCGGGCGTCTGTAGAGACGCCCGATCGCTTGTAATATGCGTGCTGGTGTCTGCCCCCCCCCCGTTGCAGCCGCTGCTGGCGATCCGGAGCTCCGCTGTGCCCAGTTTGAGCCCGGGACCAGCACAGTAGCTCTGCGGCCGGAGATTAGTGCACAATCTCCGTTTGATCTCCTCCTCCTCTTCGGAATGCTGGTGTTTGCTTCATCAGCTTCTCTGGGGGTCCCTAGGTGACATTAGGGGTCTTAAAGACCCCTGATGTCTCCATAAAGAGGACCTGGGATTGTTAGTCCCCTATGTAATAGCAATAAAGTTAAGTGGAAAAAAAAGGTTTAAAAGAATTAGTTAAAAAAATATTAACAAATTAAAAGTCACATATAAAAGGTAATAAAAAAAATAAAAAGTTTTAAGTCCCCCGCCCCCCACATACACATGCAAACATGCGTCGAGTACGCCTACGTGCAGAAACGACGATTGCATCCATTACGCCACACATGTTACATATCGCCGCGAATGTCACTATGAGAGCAATAATTCTAGGCCCATCAATTACTGACAACACTAAACTGATGAGCGGTAAAAGCTTTTAAAGTGTCGCCTATGGGCAATTTTGGGTATGGTAGTTTTTGCGAGTTTGCGGGCGCACACAATTTTAAAGCTTGACGTGTTTGGTGTCTATTTACCCGACGTGACCCCGTCTTTTATATTTTGGCAAAAACTTGAGTAATGTTAATTGTTTTATAACATAATGTAGGGAAAACTTTTTTCCAAAATGTTCGGTACTTTTTTAATTACATAGTAAAAAATAAAAACCGCAGTGGGGATTAAATACCACCAAAAGAAAGCTCTATCTGTCCCCAAAAAATGGTATAAAATTCATTTCAGTACAGCGTTGCATGACGTAATAAATGTCAAAGTACTGCAGCGCTGAATACTGAAAAATGGCCTGGACAGGAAGGGGGTGTAAACACCCAGGTCAGCAAGTGGTTAAAAAAAAGGGAAAACATTTTTTTGGAGTGTGTGTGAGAGATTGGAGTTGATTTACTAACCTTATAAACACACCACAAACATGTATACACCCCTGTAGTGTGTTCCCTCCCAGCATGATCTATGGGTGGAATCTAAACACCTTTGTAGTATGTACACACCCAGCAGGTGTGTTGTGCAAAGCCAAGCATGAATTGCAAGGTGATGTTGTGTAAATTAGCTCTACATTGTGTTGCTTGCGTTGATGAATGCAGGAATGTAAATGCATGAGCTAACCATTTTTGTCTAAACTGTGAAGCAGCATTATATATGCATCATGTGCATGATTTTTCCATATATGGCATTAGTGGAAATATGCTTTTAGAGACTTTTTGGTTGATAAATACGTTTTGCTGTGTGAAAATCACACGCACCTGGTGCGTGCGTGTGTTTAGGTTAGTAAATCACCCCCATTGTGTCTGTGGTTGTGTATGTATGTCATGGTTTTTGAGGGCCTGGGCACACTGGTACAGTGCGTTAATTGCATAGCACGTCCTGAGGTTACATAAGTTGATAAAAACTGGTATAGAGGATTCCTGTTCATTTATAACAGGGGCTGCAGAAAAAGAGATTGAGGACTCTGTGTTCTCAATCTCTTTTTCCATTTTAAAAGGGACCCCTAATATTTCCCCCAAGCCCCTAAAAGTAAAGTAAAAAATATTTAATAAAAATAAAATGTAAAAATGTTTTGAAGTTTATAAAAATGAATACAAATAAAATATTAAAATATGAAAAGAATTTGAAAAAGTTAGAAAAAAAAACAATTTTCAGTTTCAGCTTTGGCCCAATATTTTTTTAAATTTCGGTTTCGTTTTTATAATTTTCATTTTGGTGCACCTCTATAATTAACATAATTAGTTGCAAAATGTTCTTCCAATTCTTCTTGTTAGTACTTTTTATTGTCGTCCCAGCTTTTTGGAGACGTGTTACTGCCATCAATATCACAATTACATTATTTTTTTCTTAAAATGGTAAATTTTCCCAGTTTAAACTTTTTGTATATTTTCTATTGTGTATAAAATATGGGTTTACGAGAGTTGCAAATTATTGTGTGCTGTTTTTATCTAGATTTTACACAGCGCCCCAACTTTTTTGGAATTGGGGTTGTATTATTATGCAGCCCAACTGGCTGAAACAGTATTATGTTGAGAATCTGGAACCTGTAGACTGAACAAGATCTCCCAACTACCTTTAACATGGAATGACTATCTCAAAACCCAGTGTTATTGTCAAGTTAACTGACATGCAAAATTTGGTATGGGCACTGAGTATTAATGACCTGTGGTCATGAAGGGGTTTCAAATATAGTCTCCGATTTTCCCTGGTCTGGCCAGATAACAGTTCTAAATGTATACAAGAAGAGGGAATAAAAGTGTTAAATTAGAAATAAATTCTGTCACGCAATAATGCAATGCTAAACAGGACCACTGAGACAAATTTTTAGACTTTACTATTTTAGGCTATATCTTCATTCATAAATTTCTCCAAGATGCATCAAAAACAAAAAGTGAAAAATCTAATGCTTAGACATTACGACCATAGAAGTGTGGTAAAAAGACTTTAAAAAAAATAGAGGTTTGGGTGGACTGTGCGAATTTAAAATCTCTGTCAGTAGTAATTACTGTTCACCTGTCTAATGTCAGTTATAATCCTCACTGAAGTACAAAGGGATACAATTACTAAACTGCCTTTGGTGAGAAGATAGATACCATTAAAACAAGGCTTTTATTACTAGGAAATCATTATTACATAGTAATCAGCATACGTTTTGGATCTATAGCTCGTTATTAAAATCTGTGATTTTTTTCCAGTCTTCTAAGGTCTTGAATAAGTCCATGGCCACAATTTTAATAGTGTAATATCAGCAAAAAACTCACTATACACAAGGCTTCACACATGGTTTCACACTATACAATACAAATGCTTACCAAACATTTTAAGAATTTAGCAGTGCCATTATACTTTTTTTTGGACATTGTAAAGACAATTAATACTTTTTCTAATCTCCCCATTGATGGTGTTTAACATGATGTTGTTGCTTTCCCTGGCAAATGCTTCCTGAATGGTTCTTTAAGGGACACCCAGACATACTCATTATGAATTACAGCAACTGTCTGCTTCCATGTATGTCCTGGAAAATTAGAGCTGTCCACATTTGTTTAAATAACAAGCACACAGTGGATAAATTCACATAAAAAATATTCTCTCTCTCTCCCTCTCCAGAACATTTAACTGCTTCAGTCTGACTGTGTGAACACGGAAATAATTTAAACAGTGATAAATATAACTATGTTTTTATGTAATGTTTGTATACAGGTGAAAGTAGTAATCATTGGCTAGGTCTGTGCAAAATTTATGTTTGTAAAAACACCCTCAACCTCTCAATATCAATAATCACCTATACATCATCAAAGATCCAGGAAAAAGTGAGACACCTTCCTCGGCATTGTAGTAGCCACAATAATGAGGCAAAGCCAGGAAAAAGTCCCCAAGAGACATTAAAAGCAGCCACATGAATTAACCTGTGGGTGCCTAGACATAACTATCCTAGACACCCACAGGTTACTAGACATTTAAAGGTTATGTAGATTCAAAGTGTATATAAGCCACAGAGGAATCCCAAATGTCCTTATGCATTTCTTTTTTTGCAATTGAGCTCAATGACATGGCCATCTATAAATGGCCAAATGCCCCATGAGCCAGCCAAGGGAGAAACATTGTGTATCCAATACAAGAACTATGTTGGTTTTCTCCACATCTTATTGCATTCAAGCTACCGCTGAGTGAACTAGGGCCACTAGAGCATTCGAATGATGAGACCCTAAGTAAACAGATAATACAGAAGTCCTTTTACACAATTGTACTCTTTTTTGTTGTACAGCAGGCAGAAAAACTCAAGTGACTTTAAGTATGGATGTGCTCTATTATAAACAACCTGTTTAGGTGGCAAATTGTAAATATATTTAGGTTTTACATTAACCCATTTTCTCCCTTCTACCAATATGTTATAGGAGATTTACTAGGGGAAGGCAGAAAGGTACATATGAATAGGTTCTTCAAGACAACTCTTTTTTTCTAATGGCTGTCAATATACAATGATTTTAAGCCCTGAACTGATTTACCTCTACCAGGGAACATAGAACCAAAGTATCAGCTCTTAAAGTGATTACCACTGTTAAGACACACTTCTTGTTAACAAAACTTCTGCCATTGACAACCATCTAGTTTTAAATATGGCAACAAAGTAAATATGGCAGCCCTTTCCCAAACAAGCTGCACTAAAGCAAGCAATGCACTGCTAGAATTTTGGCTCCATAAGAGGAAATGGACGCTGCAGGCACCACCCTGCTCAATAAATGTTGAAATAAATTGAAGGAGCCAGGTGTAAAATTGTTAGCTGAACAGTGACTGCAGCCAATAAGCCATCAATGTAAGGGTGTAATTTTTCACTGACATTTGGTGTAAAGATGCCCATACACTGTACGATTCTCGTACGAGAATCGCGGGAAATCCCGCGATCGTACGAGAATCGTACAGTGTATGGAAGGCGTGCGACCGTTTCTACTGTACGGTCGCACGTCTTCCATCGAACAAGCAGGCTGGAAAACCCGCCGGGAATCGTACAATTCTCGGCGAGTGAGTGGCCTGCTTGTTCGACAACTTGCAAGCCCGCCCCTCATTGCATGCCCAATCGCTTGTAATATGCATGCAGGTGAGCGCCCCCCCTTTGTCGCAGCCCCCGCTGGTGATCACGAGCTCCACTGTGCCTGGTATTAACTTAGGGCCAGCACAGCAGCTCTGTGACCATAGATCAAAGGGAGCTCAGTACACAACCTCCTCGTTGTCGGAATGCAGGTAGTGATGCATATTACATCACTTCCACATTCATCTGTCACTCCCCGGTACAGAAGCTGGTGAAGCAGGTCTCTGCTTAATCAGCTTCTCTGGGGGTCCCTAGGTGACATTGGGGTCTTAAAGACGCCTGATGTCTCTATAAAGAGGACCTGTCACTGCAAATTGGCTATCACATATAGCCAATTTGGCTCAAAATAAATAAATAAATGTACAAAATAAATAAATGTAAAAGTCACATATAAAAGCAATTAAAAAAAAACACAAATTGTTTTCACCCGCCCCAACATACACATGCAAACATGCATCAGGTGCACCCACGTGCAAAAACAACGATTGTGCCCATTGCACCGCACAGGTTACATATAACCGTGAATGTCGGAGTGTGAGCAATAATTCTAGGGCCATCAATCACTGATAACTGATCCTGCACTGTGCATCACACTGACATCTGCGTCACTCTGACCTCTGCGTCACTCTGACCTCTTCGCTATGTGCGTCACTCTGACCTCTGCGCTATGTGCGTCACTCTGACCTCTGCGCTATGTGCGTCACTCTGACCTCTGCGCTATGTGCGTACCTCTGCCCTCTGCGCGTCACTCTGACCTCTGCGCTATGTGCGTTACATTACTGACCTGGCAGAGTTAAGTCCGGGGCCGGGTAGGGGTTAGGTGGGGCAACTGGTGGTGAGTAACTTTTAAGGCCTGGCTAGTAGCTCAGGACTTGATATTTTGAGCCCTGCTCTACATGATCCCGTCTTTTATATTTTTACAAAACAATTGGGTAATAATAAATGTTTTATAACATAACGTAGAGGAAAACATGTTTGTTTTCAAAATTTTCTCTTTTTTCAGTATATAGAAAAAAATTAAAACCCCAGGGGTGATTAAATACCACCAAAAGAAAGCTCTACGTGTCCCCACATATTGGTATAAAATTCATTTCAGTACAGCGTTGCATGACGGAATAAATGTCAGTCAAAATACTGCAGCCCTGATTACTGAAAAATGGCCTGGACAGGAAGGGGGTATAAACACCCCGGTCAGCAAGTGGTTAACCACTAATGTAAGGTGGTACCTTTTTCATGGACTGACAACCTACAGTAACCACTTATGTAAAGGGAAACTTCTCCACTGACCAAAAGTGCCATTATTTGTATAACTTATTGATTATTGAATAACATTTTGTGGTATAGAGCAGGGAGGTGATCCACTCTAGGTGTCAAATTCCACAGTCTTTTATTTATTCCTGTTTTTACAACTTTATCACCCTAAATTACAATGAACTGCATGTTTTTGGCATAGGTTCCCTGAGAAAGGAAATTTTAAAGGTATCTCCAGATTATACAGGTTGAGAAAGGCTGCTCTGAGAGAAGGAGGATTATGCTGCATGCTAACAAAAGAAGAAAGGAGAGAACACACATTATCAGTCTTCCGCTATTCCTTCATTGTGCAGTCACAGCTGTATTGTTTAACTACAGAAGAAAATGGGGTTAGGTCAGTGTATGTTTCAGGACTGGCTTAAAAAAAATCTCACATATACAGTATATGTATTGCAACTGTGTATTTTTCACGTTGTTCGAAAAATCCATCAAAAGGCCAAGATTATCCAAACAGACCATCTTTTACTTCCATATTACTGTGTTGTTCCAAAGGACAACTGTAATGTGGACAGTCATCATTTCTATCTACATAATAATATAATGACTGTTCTGCTACCATACAGAGTAATGGTTACACATTTGACCCAATCTTCATCTGCCTTATCATTATATCCTTTTGTTTGTCAATGCTTCAAATTATTTCCATTTCTCTCATCATAATCTGCAAACATCATCACTCTCCTCCTCTCTACAACCATTATTACATTACTATAACCTTACTACATCATTGTAACCTCAGCTGTGGGCCCAATTTTCCCCTTCGTTAATGTCTACCTCCTAATGCTAACTAGTAATCCACGCATGTCTAATTGTTAAGGGTATTCTCATGAGCTGGTGACCAATACAATTAAAAAGGATCTAATAATATTTAAAAATGCTGCACAGAATTTACCAATACTCTCTCATCTGCCAAGCAATGATACTATTTATTTCTCATATCCATATATCCCAGCCATACAAAATAGATATTCAGGACTCACTAAGCAATTCTTCCTACTGTATATTCTAAGGATGTTGCCACAGATTTTCAGGAAAAAATACAAACAGCCCATGCTTCTTGCTCAAATTCCTTCTCCCTGTCTAATATACTTCAATTCTTTACACAAACACTTACTTGTCTCTTTTTTTCAACTTTTACCTTACTCACTGCTCACTTGTTGCTATTTCACCCCAAGTATTTATTGCATAATTTTATTATTCATTCCTGTTTTAATGTCTTTTTAATCTACATTTATCTAATCCAATTTAATCTCATTCTAGAACAAATATATAACACCAGTAAACAAAAAATCCAATTTAAACCTTTAGCCCTCTCCATCCATTACCTCACATTTTTCCGCTTCTATTTCAAAGAACAGCTTAAACAATTATCTGCTTAGATCTACTACACTATCCTTCTACTAATTCCTGTTCAATCCATACCATCTGGACTGTACTCCATTAATTACCTTGAAAATGGCTTTTACTAAAATGGCCATCAAGTTAATAACCGTAAAATCCAAAGAAACAAATCCATACTACTTCTTCAGTGTTCAGTTTTTGACACTGCTGACCACTATCACCAGATAGATACACCAGATTATTTTACTTCTGAAAATCCAAAGTATTACATTTTCTTGGGGGTTCTCCTAGCTTTCTTGATCAAAATGTTTCTCAGTATCCATCTGTTGGTATGCCACAAGTCTCTCTCCTTGAGCCCTTATTCTTTTCTTTCTATAACAAGCGTCTAGCCAACCACACTAGTGCATTAGAAATCCAATGTCATGAACATGAGATAATACTCATTACATTTACATGTCAGGTCCACATCTTGTCTCCTTTATGTGCCTAGCTGACATTCAAAAACATTACTTCTCTAACTTTAACAGAAATAAAACAAAATGGTCTTTACACGTACCAAACCTACCAGTGTGTTGTAGGGAAAAACTGCATCTCAAACTAACATGACAAGAAAAAATAGCATTAAAAAGAGATTTTCTTGCATAGAATTATTCTCTCAATGTATGGTCACATAGGGCATATAGCGACATTGCACAGTGTATAGCTCCTAAAGCATTCCTTTTATTGTAAATCCCCACATGGATGGACATCCCCATCGAAAGTGACCACCCGGCACTTCACCAGGCACACAAGTTGCTCGGAGAGGACCGATGCTGAGAGGACACTAACTGAAGGATAGCTCCACTATCCTGACTGCATAAATCTACATGTATGGACTGTAAATGCTTTTACCTACTGGATTCATTTTTAAACTATGAGTTTTGTGTACAATAAACTATTGATATATGTTTTATATATATACATGGTCTTTGCCTTGTTACCTCTCTAGAAACCCCCCATACCCTACTTTTGCTTGTTTGACTTAATTGAGGGGGAGAGATGTGGGCAGGGGACCCTCGCCTGAGGCAATCCACCAGTTTTGCTTTCACCTTTACACAGTGATAGCATTTAGGTAAGGGGCTAATATAATCATTTAGGGCAGATTAATGGGTCTATTTATGTGTTTTCACTCAGGAACCACACACGCTTCACCATGGATTCACACATTTTTCCAACTGTGAAAACATAGAAATAGACTTGCAAGTGTGAATGGTCTATTTTTAGGTTTAGGTTTGACGTTTAGTGTAAGATGTTAGGTTTAAGTGTTAAGGGCACATTCAGGGGGTGTAGGTTAAATGTTAAACCTAATTAAACCTCCACCCATAATTTCCCCCGAGTCTCCCAGCATTTTTATTTAATTTTTCTAGTGCTAAACATTAAAAGTCCCTGAGCCAAAAAGTACCAGTCATGAATTAGAATCACAAAAAAAAAAAAAACACAACCTGTATTAATCCAGAGTAAAATTTACCCAGCAACAAACTAGCCCATATAAAATGCAGCATTCTTTGAATTGTCTCTTCTGTGTCTATGCGGCCATCAACAAATTGTTAACTGCCAGCAAACCCAGATCTGCAGCCCTGACTCAGCTTTTACTGAAGCTCAGCCTGCACCACTCAATTAGCCTGAAAGGATTTCCTTGTCTTTTTTTATCAAGTTTCTGTTCATTTTTCTTCCTATGCAACATTTGGGAGTCAAAGTTTTCAGGCGTGCCTTTTTAATTCAGCCCTCTAATTTGTGAGTAAGGCTGTTTAATTGCCTTAAGTTTTTTTGGTACCTAATATTTAAATGTCTAAAAAACTATTTATTTTAACTTTTTTATTATTGGGACATACTGTATGCATATTCCACTGACTAGCATGCGAAGGAAAGAATTCCCATGAAACTCCCCAAGGATCGTAACAAAATGTATATAGAGAGAGGTTACTGGATAAAATAGGTTAACCCCTTCCCATCTGCAATCTGTATATTAACACATATCCGTTCCCCTTTGAGAGCAAGCAGCTGCCACTTTGCATGGGTGCAGGCTCTCAATCTCAGCTGTCAGTGACAGATCATTATGAATCAGAGTGGTTCCCAATCATGTGATCAGTGTATTAACTCTAACCATTCGGAAACTTTTTTCTCCTCAGTATACACTCAGGAGGGAAACGGGTTTGACACAGGTCAATCTTATGGCGTGCGGGCGGGGGAGAGCGTAGCGCGCCGCCGATGACGTAGGACGCCGGACCGAGACTCCGCCCACAAGCCCGACATGCTACGGAGCAACCACGGCCTGAGACGCTGACCTGCCTGGGCCACCTCGCCGTCCCATCTCGCTTATCTTCCCGCACTCCCCCCCGGCATTTGAACATTTGCCATAAGAGCATACAAACTTATTTGGAATACACTATTGGCAGATGGGGGGAAAGGAAAAAAAACAGCAACAGCAGAAAAAGACACAGATCCCAACACAGCAGACGCCGTCAGAGATGACAACAAGGAACAGAAGTTCCACGCCAAGGATTGGATCCTATTTTCCAGGTACGCGGCCGAAACTGTCATTAGAGGGGGGCCCTAAGCCTGGGACATTGATATCTCCTGCTAAATGGAATTGTAAGGGGCAGGATGGCATAATGCAAGAAAGAAATGTATATGTGCATACACATGAGGAAATACACACTGGGATAACACCCAGGGGGGAGAGGAGAGGTACAAAAGGAGATAGAGCAGAATGCGGCCGGATACCAGAGGCAATAGAGACTCCTAATCTGTCAATAACAACTAAGGCCATATTGAAAGATATAATGGATAGAAGTCCAGAAGGAGAGCTGGTAGTGGATGGGGTATAAAGAGTGCCAGGCTACCTTAAAGGAGAATCCACAAGGCCCAGAGATGTCATCTGTCGTCTACACTATTATAGTGAAAAGGAAACCATCCTATCAGCTGCTAGAGCTAAAAAATCAACGACACTTGACGGCCAGGAGATAACCATCTTCCCTGATCTTTCAAAACAAACCCTGACGCTTAGAAGGACATTAAAACCCATATTGGGAATACTGCAGGAAAAGGAAATAAGATACAGATGGGGATTTCCCTTTCAGTTAACAGCAAGTAGGAATGGGAAAACAGCAATATTCCAGGTAATAGAAGATCTACCAAAATTTCTGGACACCCTAGCATTACCCCAGATGCAACTGCCGGACTGGCCAATGCACCTAAATAAGGCAGAGGAACCTCCAAAAGGAAGATGGACAGTATTTAGACCCTGCGAAGTTCATAAGAAGTGAAATAAAGGGAAAAGAAAATAGAAGAACAGAATGAACTCAAAGTGGGGGGAAAATAATACGGACTATATGAAATAAAGGAGCATTAGTCCAATATGTATAATCACATAATGTCTCCTCGGAGTATAGAATATAAGACATGTGGGTTGGGGGTTGGAGGGGGAGGG
>NW_017307309.1:166146-191490 GCF_000935625.1 Nanorana parkeri
GATAGGGAATTAAAACATAAGGATATATCAATAAACAAGGCTGGAATTGTAGATAAGAATTAAATGGAATGGACTTGTGGAGGAACGAGTGTCTGGCGGTCTGCCACCCGGCCCCTACAACCTCCCATTAGTCCATATATTAGGACTTTCTTGCGTGGTATGTGTAGGAGGTTAAAGGAAATGTCCTACATGCAAGAATATGATAAGGGTATATATGGAGATGAATGTTATGGTGAAAGTAAAGTTGGGAAGGATGAATGTTTACAGGTCTCATGTATACGCTATTCGGGGCAACAAATTAAACTCAAATGAACTCCCAAAACCTGGAAACATTACCGTCCAATTTCTCTTATAAATTTAAATTTAAAAATATATGCTAAAGTATTGGCCAGCAGGTTAAAAAAGGTGCTGCCTAAAATTTTCACTTAGACCAAACTGGATTTGTACAGGGCCGGGAGGCCAGAGACAGCACCAATAGAGTTATTGATTTAATAGAATTAGCACAGAAGAGAGATGTTCCGCTTTGCCTTCTGTCAGTTGATGCCGAAAAAGCATTTGACAGGGTAAATTGGACATTCCTTAGAGAATCACTGGCGCAAATGGGAGTGGTAGAATTGTTTCTATCCAAAGTGATGGCATTGTATACACATCCAAATGCAAGGGTTAGAGTTAATGGGGAATTGTCTACGTCTTTCCCAATAAAAAATGGCACCCGGCAGGGATGCCCTCTCTCACCCTTATTATATGTTATAGTAATGGAACAACTAGCGGCAACTATTAGGAAAAACTCCTCGATTACAGGTATATCTACTCTAACACAACAGCATAAAATAGCATTATACGCAGATGACTTACTTCTCTTAATAACTTCTCCAATAATTTCAATACCCAATATCCTTAAAGAATTGAATAACTATGGAGACCTGAGTAACTTCCAAATAAATCTAAATCAGAATTCCTAAACATATAATTAACTGATCAAACAATAACTATTATAAAGAATAACTATCCGTTTAGATGGCAGGCTAAATATATTGTACATCTTGGGGTTAATATTCCGAAAGAACTTAACACACTGTATGCTATAAATTTTAGGGATTGGATAGACAATATATTTGCCCAATTCCACTCATGGAATAGTTTAAGAATGTCTTGGATAGGGAGAGTAAACATCTTAAAAATGGATATCCTCCCAAAAATACTTTATAGACTCCAGACAATACCCATTCACCTACCTGAAGCTTTTAAGAAAATAAAATCGTCAGCTATGAAATTCGTCTGGTAAAACAAAACTCCTAGAATAAGTGCAAAAGATCTGATGAGATCAAAACATAGGGGAGGTTTGGGAATCCCAGACTTTGCACTCTACCATAAAGTGATCCTAATATCCAGAATACTGGACTGGATACATAGAGGTCAGGATAAAGGAGTTGTAAAATTGGAAAATGACATTTCCCCAGTGCTGCTGAGGAATCTTCCTTGGCTCCCAGTAGAGTACAGGCCACAGACATCTACACTGCCTCTCCTAGTACAAGCGGCATTACAAGTATGGGATAAGTCGGTTATTAAATATAACCTTTCATCTAGGCCTGGACCCTTGACTCCCATCCTGGGCAATCCTCAATTTCCACCAGGTATGCAAGCAAACACACTATTAAACATGGAGAATACCCCACATTTATGGATGTGGCAAGTGTTAGAACCAGGCAGAGAGGAAGTAAAAATAAATCTACGACCAGAAACACAAATTAATGGGAAGCTATGGATGGAGGCAGTTCAGCTTTCAGATTATATAAGACACCTCAGGACGTATAAAACCCTTAATAGGTAATTTACTACATTTGAGAAACTGTGTTTAGCAGAAGCTCCGGTCACTCACACTTTGTCAAGGGTATATGGCATATTAAGGGCAGAAGAAGATAAAGGACATACTAAGTATATGAAAAGGTGGGAACAAGAAATGAGGAGTGAACTATCAGATAGAGAATGGGAAAGAATATTTAATACGACACATAGATCAGTCGTATCTTCCTTCCACCAAGAAAAGAACTACAAAATTATATCTAGATGGTATAGGTGCCCAGAAGGTATCAGACACATAAATCCAGACCTAACAGACAGATGCTGGAGATGTACTCTGGAGGAGGGGACATACTTGCATATATGGTGGAGTTGTCCTAGACTGCAACCTTTTGGGGAATCTGTATTTGGAATTTACAATGCCATAGAGACACAACATTTGGAAAAAGATTCCTTTATGGCCCTACTGTGATTAATACCTGGATCCCTAAAAAAGATAAAAAAATTGAATCTTAATATTTTCAATGGTTGCAGCTAGGGTATGCATATCGCGGAGATGGAAGTCAAAGGTACCACCTACATTAGAGAATTGGGCCAGCACAATGGAGGAAATAAAATACATGGAGGAGCTAATTGCAAGGGACTCAGATAAAAAAAGAGAGATTTCATATGATATGGGAGAATTGGGGAAAATATACACAGATGGAGGAGATTAGGTAGGTTTAAGGAGAAGGATAGAATAATGAGAAGGAGCCTAGCAAAAATGAAAGAATGGGGTACTGAATGCATGATCAAGGATAAAGATATTAGAAAACCGTTTACAATATAAATACTGTGATGGAGTGTGTTTAGAAAGGACTCAGATATATATGATTAATAAATATTTATTTAGATTCTTGTTTTTCTAAAAATCATGCAGTTCGATAAAAAAAACATCAGTTTCACTTGAAGTAGTGCTTATGTGTGTCTCAAACTATCATATCTCTATCCCTAAGACTATTGCTGATACGTATATTTGCAAACCATATTACATTGATAATTTATACATTCATGGTCATATTTATATTTCATATAGTTCTTTACAAGTATATCACTATTAGATGAATCCCCTATGCGTTACGCTCCCAAAGGCTTCTTCATGGGGATGTTTATTTTGTTTGTTTGTATACATCGATTTTCAGCAATAATCTGTTTTTTAAACATATAATACAATATAAATTAATATTAATCCATAAGATAGAATCAACACAAAAGACTGAAAGGATCTAGGTGAATCCAAATGTAGAAGAGCCATATAGATGCTCACAATGGAGGTTAGAAACCAGGTCCAAATTAGAAAGAGAAGGACCTGAGACTAGAACCAGAAGTATCTTAAATGATTATTTAATATCAAAGATCGGAGTCTGAACTAAAACGGATATGGATATATATGTATATGTATATGTGTTTAAAATTATATATGCATGCACATAGAAAATATAATCTAACATCCTTAAATTAATGTATAAGGTCTAAATCGAAGGAGAAATAAAAATACAGATATGGATAATAAATAACTGGAAGTTTAGCTAGAATGGAGGAATATGTTTATACAATTTGGGATTATATGATTACATGGAAGGGCGATAATTGCAAGCATCTGTACTCCTATAAATGGAAAAATAGACATAGGTATATCTATATGTATATAGAAGGAAAATGGAACTTGATAATATAGAAAAGAAACACTCTTTAATGTAGCATCCATGTATTCTATAGTTATATTATGTAACTATAATCCTTTGGGGATTGAGTATTGATATAGGGGGGACTATACACACGGCAGAACCAGATGGCACCCTAAAGACAGGCAAGTCATGATTACAATAGCAAACCTAACTGAGGATAAAAACCATTGCTAGAGACAGACAATGTAATGGGAAAATAAACGAAATTGAGGCAAAAAAGGATCGAAATACAGCTCCGAACGAGCGATATAGGTTGCCTATCAACACAGATACAATAAGGACAGAGGGATAGAGATAGACGCGGCCTGAAGGGATGCCACACCCCCCCAATGACGTCGCACGCCGTTGCAAAGTGGCGATCGCGGGAGGGTGGACGCATAAAAAGGACACAAACTTTCAGTGCAGGGAAGGAGGACGGAGAGATATGTAAAGGTTGACACGCAGCAGAAAAGAAACATTGTATTGACCCACTACGGCTGAGAGGGTTCAATATTCCACTTGGTGTTGTTTTCTAAGGTAAGGGAACGTTGGGGCACAACTGTTTTAAATGTGATTTGGAATTACACAAGCACAAACTATTTAAAGTATGTTGGTGGGATAGAGAGTCAAAGATTAATGTAATAGAAACACATTTGTAGAGCCAATGAATTTGGAGGATATACACAAGAAGGGCTGGGGTGTATTGCGTTTAAGATAATTAAAACACGGGAAATATTGGAAATATGCACTGTTGAAAGGGATAGAGGGGATGAATAAATGCCATGAGTCACAGATGGTGAACTAATTAATGCAATTAAGATATGTATACACACATGGGATATGAGACTGTCCGGGTATACTAGGGACCACACAATGCATGAGTTAACAAATGAGAAGAGGAGGAATAGAGGAAAGGCACTTTATACACAAAAAACGAATTAACTACATATAAGAGGGAATGAAATACTTGATATAAACTAAGCACCATGATCACTTTCTCTAGCACTGTGAAGTTGTACTGGACTCCATATGCATCTCTGATTCTGCCATGTGACACTCTCTAGGGTTGATGAGGGAAACCCCATCACCCGGGGAAAAAGACCTCTTCAGTATCATGCAATCCCAGGATTAAAAGTTGAATATAAAGAAAGGTAAGAAGAATTATATACATTTATGGTGAATAAATACACTCCGACATATCTAGATCAAGTACTATGTTCTTTAAAATAACATTACGGAAAGATTAATGATGATGAATTATGTCTGTTTATATACTGGATGATTTTAATTAAGGAACAACATACCCTATAAATAACATGAACCAATATTAAATGAAATGGATAAAAGGATAACTTAATGATAAATGAAAATTATCAAATATATGTATTAGAGATGAACAAAAAATGTTGGTGGATAAACAATCAATGTGAATATTATATCCTATGCATAAATATTAATGTAAAGCTATTAATGACAAATGAAGAAAATGAATATATTGTATTGACAAATGAAAAATGAGGAATTTTTGAATATAATTATGCAATAGAAATTAATTGAATTTTATGGATATATAGTGTATTTTGTGTGGATTCTATCTTATGGATTAATATTAATTTATATTGTATTATATGTTTAAAAAACAGATTATTGCTGAAAATCGATATATACAAACAAACAAAATAAACATCCCCTGATGAAGCCTTTGGAAGCGTAACGCGTAGGGGATTCATCTAATAGTGATATACTTGTAAAGAAATATATGAAATATAAATATGACCATGAATGTATAAATTATCAATGTAATATGGTTTGCAAATATACGTATCAGCAATAGTCTTAGGGATAGAGATATGATAGTTTGAGACACACATAAGCACTACTTCAAGTGAAACTGATGTTTTTTTTATCGAACTGCATGATTTTTAGAAAAACAAGAATCTAAATAAATATTTATTAATCATATATATCTGAGTCCTTTCTAAACACACTCCATCACAGTATTTATATTGTAAACGGTTTTCTAATTGAATAATTAGGGAGGTGTGGACTCAGATCACCTTGGGTGAAGTCTGGGAAGTGCTATTACTGGATTGACAAGGATAAAGATAGGACCTCGGATTAGATATCTTAGATATTAAGGTAGAGCACGACCTGTATGTATGGTGAAGTAGAAAGGAGTATGAATGCCAGTTGGAGGAGTGGGAGAAAGGGACAAGAAAGGTAAGGTAAGGGAAAAGAGGTGAGTGCACATAGGGGGACGTTGAATAGATAAATAGAAGAGGTTAAACTTAGGATTGCACATGACACTGATTGGAAGGGATAAATAAGTATATGTAGAATAGGAACACAAACATAGAGAGGCGAGAATAGATTAGAAGAAGAGGAACTGGTTCACACTTAGTACGCACAGGATAGGCTAGACACCAGAGAAATAGGGAGAAGGTCATATGAAAGGTGGAGGGGGGGGTCGCACTTGATAGGTTAGTTATAAGAGAATAGGGAGAGAATACATGATAAGGGGAGGTGGATTTTTGAGAACACGGAGGAGAGGATAGTGGTTTAATGACATAGGGGGAGATGCCCTCCCTCCTACTTCTCTAAAGGAAGTTTTGAAAGAAGGAATGTATGATGGGAAATGATAGATAAATGAGTTTTTTCTTGGATGTATTATAATAACCCTTTTTTTTATATAATGGAAATGTAAAATGTATGAAATTAAATTGAAATAAAAACATATTAAACAAAAAAAAACTCTAACCATTCCCCTGTATAACTTAACCTCCAACTGTCAGGTCTCAGTTGTGTGAGCAATCAGTGCACATAGCCTGGGACCTGTGTCTCTCAGTGCACTCCAAGAAACATTTTACGAGTACAAAAATCCTGTTTTCCTAATCATTTATTATGGGACAAAGGAACAGTAGATAATCTTAAGAGCAGGGTATAGTCCAAAAACAGTCCAGCTGAGGGGAGGGTACTTGCCACAGAGAATGTCAGCAACACAGAAATCAAGTTATACATAGTATAGGGTAATCAATGTCTTAAAACAAGGAGGTCCCCAAGTGTAACCTGTGATACAAACTAGGAGAGAATCTATCTAAGGGAAGTGATTGTATCTAAGAAACTTTGGGCCCCGCCAGAGGATAAAAAATGAAAAAGCAGTTTACGAAAACAGAGATGGAAACTGAGTAAAAACTGCAACAACGAGAGAACTGGAGCAAGTGGTAACTTGGTTATCAGAAGAAAAGAAAAAGGTCTTTCAAAAAGACAGGTCTTGCATATGGGTCCTTATTTTTGAGGGACCCCAACAGAGAAACATCATGACATGTTCAGTAATTTTAATGGCATGTAATAAATAAATAATAATACCTGGAAGGATTAGAGGTTACCTTCGATTAGAGGTCCAATTGACTAGGGAGAGACAAGCATACAAAGTAATCTAGAATAAATCTAAACATTATGAAAATAATTTTGACATGAAGGACATAGTAAAAAGGAATTCAACTGAGGAAGAAAGTCATTGTAAGAAAGTGAGTTATTGGACCATTGCAGAAGAGAAGAACGTGCAGCTAAATATAATGCATGGAAGGTCAGATAAAAGAATGACCAATGAAAATTCCCTAATGATACAAAAATCATACTTGAGGATACTTTCAACAGAGGAAGAGTGAAATATAAGTAAGTTTACCTAGTTTTAGAAACAGAAAAAAACAAGACATAATAGTTCAAAGACAATATTTCCCAATACTATAAAGGAATACAAAAATATAGATGAATAATTGGCAGCTGAAAGCCAAGAGTCGGCTAAAGAACCACACTATGACATCTGAAAGTGTATTGAAAGGCCCATGCTGCAGCCATCATACGTCTTTATGTCAGTGGCAGCGAAAGGGCTAAAGGAACAAAGGTTTAGTAAATCTATAAACCCTGGAGGGGTCATTATGAGTCCAGAAGACCAGAGAATGGATTGCTTATGTGAATCCTAGGGAAAAGATCCACCTCTTGCACTAGAGTTCAAAACTCTGGGAATTGACTGACCTTGGTAAAAAGGTACAGACCACATTGACAGAAGAGAAGAAAACAGTAAAAACATAGTTACAACCCCAATGCCCAAAAATGTGGGACACTGTGTAAAACCTACATAAAAAAGAATGTGATGATGCAATACAATGATCTCATAAACCTATTTTATTCACAATAGAATCTCTCTTTTCATTTCTGAAGGTCCCTGCGAAGGGAAACCAGCTTCTCCTTCCACCATGTAGGTGATGAGGTTAATTTCTGAATTTTTTGACACTCCGACTCTCTAAGAAGCTCTTTTTTACCCAATCATGTTACTTGACCTGTTGCCAATTAACATAATTAATTGCAAAATGTTCTTCCAGCTCCTCCTGTACTACCTACTTTGCCAGGTTTTTGTTGCCTGTCCCAACTTTTGAGACGTGTTGCTGCCATCAATTTCATCATTAACTTTTTTTTTAACTTAAAATGGTACATTTTCTCAGTTTAAACATTTGATATATTTTCTATTTTGAATAAAATTTGGGTTTATGAGATTTGCAAATCGTTGCATTTGGTTTTTATGCAGATTTTACACAGCATCCTAACTTTTTTTTGAATGTGGATTGTAGAATTTTCCTCAGCAAAAAACTGATGCAAGATGGTTGGAGGCAGAGTTATACCTAGTTAAAGCAAGATAAAAAGCACTTTAAAAGTCTGGAGTGAAACAGGGCAAGCAGGACTGCCTCCAAGGCTACTTGCAGCTCCAGGACTCACACTCCGAAAAGAAGAGTCAGCCAACTCCTGGGTCGAAGAGTCTAGGAGAGGAGAGTTTGAAGTCATGTGGAAGAAAAACTCTTGCTTGCTTGTGATGGGTCTCAGATACTCCAAATGATGAGTCAGCTCCATGCAGACTTCTGAAGGTTCAGGATACAACCAAACCTTTTTAAGATCTGAGCTGTACACAGCGTATTGACAGTCAGGACTTGTCCCTACTCTTCCCTCAATAGGAGGTCATCCAGATACCCCATAATGGGGATGCTCTGGAAACAATTCAAGGCATGTACAGAGGCCAGAACCTTGATAAACACAGAAGAAAGTCCAAATCGCAGGGCTACAAATGGAAAGTGTTGGGGACCCACAGCAAAGTAAAGGAATCACTATTGTTCTGGAAAATAGGGACATGGATGTATGCTTCCTTTAGAACTACAGAGGACAGAAAATCTCCTTGAAGGAGGGAGACTATGACCATTCTGGTGGATTTTTGGGGCCGAGTGAATACATGTAGGCCCTTCAGACTTTAGGTGGGGAGGATGGCCCCTTTAGATTACTGTAAAAAAAGAATAAAATCCCTGAAACCTTTCCGCTATAGGAACTTGGGCAAACACCCTTACTCCAAGACACCCACAAGGGCTGCACTGAGCACTGCTAATCTGTGCGGTGACACATGAAGATTGGAGGACATGAATTGGAGAGGAGGCTGTGAGGAGAACTCTAATTTTGGCATTCTTTCATGCCAAAAAAGGACTTGTCTACAGGTTTGGGGTGTTTAGATACCCAGGCTTTGCAGTGAAAATTACTTCGTGCCTCGGGTTTGTCCTTAGAGATTGAAGCCTGCTTGAAACAAAAGGAACCCTTCTTGGCCTCAGGGAGGGTCTCCCCAGTTTGAGGCCTAGACTTTTTCTTGAGGGGAATTTCCCAATCTGCATGCAAGACGGGTGAGAAATGCATGTGCACGGGAAAGATTTTAGTGGTCTTTTTTTTTTAAAGATTATTTATTAATTTTCTTCAAGTTCAACTCATAATTTACTGTACATCACATTATCAGTCATTTTATATATTAAAAAATCTTTAGAGTTCATTCTCATATCAAATAATACAACAAAACACAACATCCTAACTTGCCTCCCTCCTATCCCCACCTTAAAATAATAGAAAAAAACAGGGTACATTAATAAAATTCTCCCATTATAATTATCAATAATGGTCTAGATATTTACTTTACGTAATTACTTATATCTCCTATAGAAATTTCTGAACCTCTGGTTATCGAATATACTCCATCCATGGTCTCCACAAACACTGGCTACCTATCATGGAGGCGGGCAGTGAGCTCCTCCAAACGCATGGTTTATATTAGTCTTAGGGCATCCTGGATTGGTAGTAGCACTAGTGGATGCTACAGGCTGCTCCTCCATCTTTAAGTTGGCATGAACAGCATTAAGAGCTGTCACTGAGAGTTATGGAGGCCTATCTGTGACTCCTCAGGAATAATATCATCTAGTTTTTTTGAGACTCTTCATCAGATAGAGCCTCTGCAGCCAAATGCTGCAGACAGGTCGCATAATGATTCTGCAGAGAACAGCATTGAGGTACACTTATGGCCTATATGGTCAGAGTCAGCATTAAAAACTGCAATTTGGCCTATGAGATAACTGTGGTGAAATATGCGGTTAAAACTGAGGCGTAGGCCACACCTGATGAATCTAAGAAAGGCTCTGAAGAATGTAGAATGTCATGTCCTTCAGAGGGAACACTGCAGGCCGTCTGGAACTGTTAGTGGATCATGTGCCAGAGGGACATGATACAGTGGGCAGCTTCACGTGTGTTTAGCAGGGACAACTTAGCTCAAGTACAAGGTAAAACCTTGGGTACTCACAAAGTGGCCATTGGAAGCAGGAGAGGTTCAATTAGGTGGAATAGCAGAAAGTAGCACAAGGAGCTTACAATATAAGGTTCCTATCACACATGCATAGATACAGAGTCAATTTAGACAGGCGCCAATTAACCTTCCAGCATATCTTTGAAGTGTGGGAGGAAATTGGAGGACCCGGGGGAAACCCATACGACCACAGGGAGAACATGCAAACTCCTTGCAGACAGTGTCCTGACTGTGATTCAAAGTCCAGTGGTGTCCAGGTATGCCCTCCAAAGATATAAACGGAGATTATGCCAATCTGGATACCTGCATAAAGAGACCGGCTCAAGCAGCTTGTAGATTGAAAAAAATAAAGGGGGGGGGCGTGGCGAGCTGCCGAGTAAGATGGCCGCGATCTGAGGGAGCTCCGCAACACCCGGTCCCCTACGAGCAATCATCAGCAACCAAACTCACCCTGCACAACACCGGATCACTCGTCTCGTCTTCCTGTACCCCTGAAACACCCGGGGCAGCGTAATGAGACACAGTAAGCGGCAGAAGGACGCGAGAAAGCAGCAGACACCCAGACGCGGCACACCCAAGATGGCGGGCACGCGTGCCAACCCCGATGTGTCTGCGTCCCCACTGCTTCTCTTGGGCGCCCATGACTCGTCCTCGCTGGACAGCCTCCCCCTTACACAGGGAGACGGCCTGGAAGACGCCAGGGAAGCCAGAGACACTGCTCTGCTAAAAAAATTTCAGGCCATGTTACACACTGAACTGGCAGCGGTCTCTGAAAAGCTGACTGAGACCCTGACTAGGGAGCTCAGAGAAATCGGCGCTCGTACAGACCAGCTTGAAAAAAAGGTTGACGATGTAATTGCAGTGATGGAATCACACGAACAGGATTTGGACACTGTAAATGCAGACCTCATTGCCCTCATGGATAAGGTCGAGGACATGGAGAATAGGGCCCGTCGCGGCAATCTCCGCTTCCGTGGCCTGCCTGAATCCATGGAGGACGTACAATCCACCATTACGGCCCTCCTACAGGAACTTTTGCCATCAATGCCCATGGAACGACTGGAGTTCGACCGCATACATAGGGCACTGGCTCCTAGACGACAAGAAGGCCCCCCGAGGGATATTATTGTCAAATTCACATTCTACCGCACCAAGGAAGAAGTACTGCGCTCTACCAGAGGCCGGAGAGAACTCCGCTTCCAGGGACATGCGTATCAGGTATTCGCAGACCTCTCGCCTACCACTATACAACAACGCCGAGCCATGCGGCCATTACTGGATTTGTTACGCAACAATGAGATCGCCTACAGATGGGGCTTCCCCTTTAAGCTTCTATTCGCGTACAAGGGCAAATCCTACTCCACCTCGACACCTACCGAACTGCGGAAGAACATTTTTGTTACAAAAAAATTAAAAATTAAAATAAAGGAAAAATCGTTGATAAAACAATTAGCTCTACTCCATTGACAAAAGACATCCATCCTCCAAGGACACTAGAAAACACTGAGGCATGCTGGGAGTGGTTCTACCATGCTGGTCACTGTATTTTTTTGCCATGGTCTAAATCTTTCTGTGACGCCCCTGAAAACTATACGCTAATTTTTACTATTTATTTTACTTGTGAGAGTAAAATCTTTCTGAGCAAATCTTGTTTTCAAAAGTAGTTTTTTTTCGATTTGCAGAGTATCTATAACCCCAACTTTTATTGGATTTAACATGTTATAGTGTAATGTTATACACTTCACTATGATAGCTCAATATTTTTTATAACATAGGTTACCCTCATCAACGAATGTAGAATACATATGCACCGACTAGTCACAGCATTATGACAAATAATCTTATTGATTATTATTATACAGGATTTATATAGCGCCAACAGTTTGCGCAGCGCTTTACAATATAGGGCAGACATTACAATCACAATACAATTCAAGACAAGATGGTAGGGAGGGCCCTCCCCCTGAGGGCTTACAATCTAAAAGGGAGGGGGAAGTGATACATGAGGAGGAAGCTGCGTGGGGATGAATTGTTTGAGAACGTGATGGTTATTCTGACTCCGATTGTTGTGATAGCGATGTATCCCTTGTGAGACCTCTATGCCTGGCCTGTATAAGTAGATTCAATCACTGAGGACATTCATTGTCAGATAGCTGAACTCACCAATACCGTTTCATCCACAAAGATTGCTTTAGTCTGCACATCAGACAACAGGATACAGCAGATGGATGGTTTTCAGTATTATGTGGTCAAAAGATGATGCCTTTCCTAGCGTACTATGCAGAGTACATGTGTCCTAGTTACATGTGGCCTGTTAGCGCTGGCCATGACACAGGAAGCACTGACCTCAGGAAGAAGGGTGGGGCTTACATAAAGAGGAAATACATCACAAAGGGAACACAGAACATGTTTGATACCAAGAAAGGCCACTAGATGGCAGCATGTGAACTTGACATATAAAACGTCCATAGGAAAAAGTATAGGGAAAACAAACTATATAAAACTTCTATTTAAATAAACTTCTATGCCCCATTGGGGCGGCACAATGGTTGAGCGGTTAGGTTGAGGTGGTATAGGCTGTCCTGAAGAGATGAGTCTTTAGGGATCGCCTAAAGGCAGTCAAGGTGGGCGACAGACGGACAGGTTGGGGTAAAGAATTCCAGAGGGTGGGGGAGACTCTAGAGAAGTCCTGGAGGCGAGCATGGGAGGAGTTGACAAGGGAGCTTATCTTCCTAAAATGGCACCTGGAAGTGGGTGATATATATTGGGCAGCAAGTGAACATTTTGTTCCTGAAATTGATGTGTTGGAAGCAGAAAAAAAGGGCATTTGTAAGGATTTGAGCATCTGTGACAAGGGCCAAATTGTGATGGCTAGACAACTGGGTCAGAGCAACTCCAAAACTGTATCTCTTGTGGGATGTTTCAGGTCTGCAGTGGTCAGGACCTACCAAATGTGGTCCAAGGAAGGAAAATCGGTGAACTAGCAACAAGGTCATGGGCAACCAAGGCTCACTGATGAACATGGGAAGCGAAGGCTTGTCTGTGTAGTCTGATCCAATAGAAGAGCTACTTTAACTCAAATTGCTGGAAAAGATCATGCTGATTCAAATAGAAAGATGTCTGAACACACAGCACATTGTAGTTTGTTATGTATGGGCCTGCATTCCCAACAGACTGGTCAGGGTGCCCATGCTGACCCGTGTCCACTGCCAAAAGTGTCTACAATGGGCACGTGAGCATCAAAACTGGACCAAGGAACAATGGAAGCAGGTGGACTGATCTGATGAATCATGTTTTCTTTTACATCATGTGAACATCGGGTGCATGTGTGTGCTTACCTGAGGGGAGATAGCCCCAGGATGGACTTTGGGAAGAAGGCATGCTTTGGACAATGTTTTGCTGGGAAACCTTGGGTTTTGCGATTCATGTTATGTTACTTTGACATGTATCACCTACCTTAACATTGTTGCTGAGCAAGTACACCCCTTCATGGAAATGATATTCTCTGATGGCAGTGGCCTCTATCAGAAGGATAATGTACCATGCCATACTGCAAAAATGGATCAAGAATCATTTGAGGAACACAACAAGGTAGAGGTGTTGATTTGGCCCCCAAATTCTCCAATTCTCTTCTTGAGCATCTATAGGATTTGCTGAAAAAACAAGTCTTATCCATGGAGGGCCCATTTTGGAACTTACAGGACGTAAAGGATCTGCTACTGACAGTGTGGTGCCAGATACCACAGCATACCTTCAGAGGTCTAGTTGAGTAAATGCCTCAATGTTTTGGTGGCAAAAGGGGGAACCTACTCCATATTAGTTGAGCTATCATAATGCTATAGCTGATCGGAATAGCAATATAAATATATATTTATTGGTCGACATTTCAATAAGGCAATTCTTGTCATTTAATGACAATTTCATGAAACAATGGTTCAATTCTTGTTTAGTCTTCTAAAATGTTTTACATGTCTCATAAATCAGTTTCAGGTCTGGCTCCTACGTCTAATAATTTCTTTGTTGACTTTTTTTTTCCTGGCACCTACATTTATAACACAACTTTTATTAACTGGCTTGTATGCTTCCCTTAATGATGGTTTAGAATTTTAACTTGAGTTTTCTTTAAAATAAGGATCAGTAACCCTGCCTATATGCTCTATATTCTCTACATGACTTTATACACATAAGTGTGAGTGGGTCCTACTTTTGGCCTCTTGTCACTGTTGCAATTGTTGTGGTCCACACCATTGCTATGCATGGCTAGATTAAAAAAAAATCCAAGCATGGTTTTCTAAATAACTGGAGGGATTGCTTTTACCTTTCCTTATATATATAGGAGTCTCATTAAGTAGAAGATACAGTAAGTACACACATTGTTATGTAGCTAGGTGACCTTTTAAAGCAAATACAATGTGATATTGTGTTATACCTCAACTACCAATTATAACACTATTATACTCACTTGGATGAATCAATGAAGTATATGACCAGGGCTCCAATGCTCAGAGCAAAAACCGTCACTACCTGTAAACAAAAAAACAACAGTGTCAATCATGAGGCAGAACACACTCGCACAAATAATATTCCTAAAGACTTTCTTGGTGGCTCTGTTACCAAAAGTAAGCAGCGACTGTACAGTACTATGTGTTGGCTATAAATTTCTGCAGCCATTATATTTTCTAAATCTCTCCAAAATAAGGAAAGGTCTGCTCTTGGACACCTATTACTAAAACAGATGTCCCATTGGAAGAGTCTCCACTTCCCTTACAATAATACAGCTTTGGGTTTCCCATAATTTTCTATCCAAGTGGAAATAGTCTTCATTAAACAATATATACACTGATGCTCCCTGGGAGAGGGGTAATTCACAACAATAAAGACATGAAAGAGGTTCTAACCCTTCCCTACTCTAGCTAAGACTAAAAACAGTATTTTTGTACTATTTGCAAAATCTGTTAAGAGTTGGAGATCATTAAGGGACGCAGGATTCAGTTATTCCCGGGACTATTGGGTTATATTGTCACCTACAGGAGGAACTGAACACTAGGAAACAAAACAATACATAAGAATCTTCGAAGCACCACAAAGAGCACAGTACCCAAAGGTAACATGCTAGGTCAGCTTCACTCCATCCATGCTGGGTCACACCAGAAGCTGTGCCACGGTTCTGTACCTGGAGAATGATATGAGGCTAACTAACATAGTACACAAAGGTCTGGAAAGCACCACAAGCAGATCCCACCACAATCTTTAGTCCAGTAGTACAGCCTTCAAGACATCACTGAGGAAACACGGATCCAGATAGCTACATATAGCACTGAGATGTGCATGTGGATGTAGTCATTACAGAAGCAAAAAAAAGGATACATGTGTGGATTTTTTGCTCCATGTAGCAGTTTTTTGTTTGTGAGAAAAGGAACAAAAGAGAGCGCCTCCATAGTGTAAAAATGTTATTTAATAGTAAAAACATGCAGCGAAGGCTGTACTTACAACAGTTCGGTAGAATAAAAACCAGTAGAATAAGGTGAGAGGATGGAACCCATGGCAGGGAGAATCTGGAACGATGTAAAACACCAGTAACCTCGATCCCTGTATTGATAAATGGTTTACGCGTTTCTGGGAAGGGGGCGGGCCCCAGAAACGCATAAACCATTTTTAATTCTGATGAAGGGGCGTGCCCCAGAAACGCGTAAACCAGGCTGTTACTTCGTTTTCTTTCCCATGTGTGGTGCAACACTTATTAAAGTTGTCTACTGTTATATGAATTCCCCTAGTCCATACCACAGTGAGCATGAATGGAACCTTGGTATCAGTAGAGGGCTTGTTAAAACCTAAACATAACTGAGATATAAAGGTTCCAGTTTATGAGAGCTGATAACAAGTGTTTGCAAATTACTGAAAAATGGATCAGGTTTTCACTTGTTAGCGACTGACCAGAAATATTTTAGTTGGCTTTTATTTTGCTCTTAGTCTGCTGTAGCCTAACAAATTTAAATAGTTTACAGTCTCTTAAGAATGTGCTTTTAGTGAGTGTGACCACATGTCTTTTCTTGGGTAACAAAAGTTATGTAAAATTGTTTATCTAAATAAGAGTGGCCAAAAAGGAAAAAATATATATTGTCTGTGACAAATATGCTTTGTTTGCTTTATAAACGGTAAATAATTCAGCTCTGCATTTCTTGTCCTTGACTGCTAAGTGGTCCACATGGGCAAATTTTTTTTGTTTTGCATTTTATACATCTGTACTAAAGTTTCTTTAGATAACACAAAAGATCCATGCAGACTTTTGAATGTTTTAAGTTTACTAGTGTTCTCCTTGAATAAACCTCAAACTCTGTTTCAATGCAAGATAGTGGTTATGATTTCTACAACAGCTTTGGTGGAAGGAGAGGTAGAAGATCTCAGCAACTCAGCCTGAGTAATGAAGAACCTGAAGAATGGGATGGACTAAGGCACAAGGTGGGTAGGATTTCTTACCTTTTCCTCTCCTTCTCTGGGAATTCTTAGAATTCAGTTGGTAAGTTTGACCAATGACTCTTGCCAGTGAAAAACTAGCTGGATTGCCCCATTTCAGCAGCCTGAGTGCAACAAGCCATAGTCAACATGTCACAAAAGCTTAACAACTGCTTGAAAGCAAGTCGTCTGTGACTAGTCTCCAATGTAAATAAGCTGCCACTTTTGTTGCATGGTCTGGCTGCACTAAAGGGAAAAAATGAAAGCAAAAGGGCTTGCTGTGTCAACACAAGAGCTACTGGAATGAGTGCAGAGTTGGGTCTGTGATCAAAAGTGGTGCAGTACCTGTGAAATAAAGTCATCATAATAAATGATCCTGACCAGTGGCGGAACTACCAGGGTCGCAACGGTCGCAGCCGCGACCGGGCCCTGGAGTTCCGCCAATTAGAGGGGGCCCAGGATGGTGGGTTCTGTGGGGCCTCAGGTGGGTGCGTTACTATGCCCCACACTCTCTCTTCTGGCTGTCTCTTCTCTCTCTCCTGGCTGTCTCTTCTCTCTCTCCTGGCTGTCACTATTCTCTCTCGCTCTCTCCTGGCTGTCTCTCTTTGCTCGCCCTCCCTCCTGGCTGTCTCTCTTTGCTCGCCCTCCCTCCTGGCTGTCTCTCTTTGCTCGCCCTCCCTCCTGGCTGTCTCTCTTTGCTCGCCCTCCCTCCTGGCTGTCTCTCTTTGCTCGCCCTCTCTCCTGGCTGTCTCTCTGTGCTCGCCCTCCCTCCTGGCTGTCTCTCTTTGCTCGCCCTCCCTTCCTGGCTGTCTCTCTTTGCCCTCCCTCCCTCCTGGCTGTCTCTCTTCGCTCGCCCTCTCTCCTGGCTGTCTCTCTTCGCTCTCACTCCTGGCTGTCTCTCTTTTGCTCGCTCTCCCTCCTGGCTGTCTCTCTTCGCTCTTGCCTGTATGTTCTGCAAAAAAAATTAAATGCTACACACTGCTAGAGCGTTGGGGTTTTGCTTTAAGAAAAGGTGGCAACCCTAATCAGCTCACCTCCCGGGTGAAAGGGGACCAGGGCTGGATCTAGCAAAAAGCTGAGGGTGCCGGGAAGGGAGGGGGGTGGAGTTTTGACCTGTGCAGGCTGTAAAATCCATGCAATGGCCCTGGGCCCCTCCGCTGGACATCCGCCTCGCTCTACCATCACTTATCACAGTTCAATTAAAACATTTTCATTATGGTTGGAAGTGGGGCCTCACATTTGAGTTTTGCCTAAGGCCTCACAAACTCTAGAGCCGCCTCTGCGGGGCCCTAGTAACCGCTGATTACCAGGATATGTAATATCCCGGTAACCCCTAATTATCAGTTTTTGTTTTTTTTTGTCTAAATTTTTTTTTTAACACAATGTACCTAATTATTTTCCTCTTGGGGGGGGGCCCTTCATGGATTCTTGCACCGGGGCCCTGAGGTCACTAGTTACGCCACTGATCCTGACATGTGGAGGAATATTGTGGGACATAGCCTTCAAACAGGTAATAACTATTCCATCTCATATTGAAATTGATGAAAATGACTATAGTTGTAGTACTCAGGGCTGTGGGCAAGCAGGGCTAAATGTAGAGCGGGGGAGCCGTTTCGAACAAGTGATGAAGAACCTTTGATATAGTTGCATGGGATAGTTAAAAATGTATATGCAACCTCCTTTTTTACCCACCCACATGCCCGTACATCTTATCTCCATCCTATTTCTGTAGTGACCTGTATCTTACCATTCCCCCCTCCCTATCCTACACATCTGCACATTATGCTCCTCATCTCAATCCTCCCACTGTATGGGACATGTACATTAACCCCCCCTTAATGATGTGCTGTACCTAGTGCACCATTACCAAGCTCCATATTGTAACTAAAAAAATTAGATCACCTTGGGGTGTCTACTTTCCAAAAACAGGTCTTTTTTTGAGTGGGGAGTTTGTACTGTCCTGGCTTTTTCCCCCCACAAGTTTTATAACAAAGTAAGAGAAGCCATTTTTTTAAAACAATGTTTTTGGCATGTTTTCCTTTAGTGTGTTTTCCTTTATAAGTAAAATAAATCAAATACCCAGTGGTTAATGAACACAACCAAAAGAAAGCTCTCTCTCACAAAATGATTTAAAATTAATTTGGATACATGATGCCAAGTAATTGTCAGTCAAACTATCACAGCAAAAAAATGGCCTGCTAATGAAGGGGTATATACAGACATGGCACTCAAGTTGTTAAGGCATTTTCTTTTATTTTACAATCGTTCTGAATATATTGTAACAAGGACACTCCACTGAAGACCGGAGGTGCAAGTACAATGCAGTTTATTTTCTTTCAATCTTGGTACATCATGGCAGCACACAAAGGGTTAATAGTCCACCCTCTTAACCCTATAGGACCAGCAAAAATATACCATACCTAAAAGTGGCCATGAAAGCTTTAAAAGCTTTTACACTAGAATTATTGCCCTCACTCTGACGTTTGCAGTGATATGTAACATGTGCGGAATTGGCACAATTGTCATTTTCGCACGTAGGAGCAACCGACCCATGTTTACAAGCGTGTATGTGGGGCTGGGGACTTTAAAAACATTTTTGTGTTTTTTTAATTCTTTTTTTATGTGTGACTTTATTTTTTTACTTTAATTTTCTTTTAACTAAACTGTATCACATAAGGGACTAAGAAGCCCCCTATGTGACAGCAAAGAGGATGTGACAGGTCCTCTTTATGGAGACATCAGAAGTCTTTAAGACCCCTAACGTCACCTAGGGACCCCCAAAGAAGCTGATGAAGCAGAAATCTGCTTCATCTGCTTCTCTCCAGCTTCTGTAGAGTGACAGCAGAATATGTTGGCGCTATATAAATAATTGTAAGTAGAGCAGTGTGCTTAACAGGAAGAGGCATGCGAATGTGACTGTTAGAAAACTGAAAATTATATCTGTGAGGAACCAGGGCATGTATACGCTGATATTTTTGAGGAGCCCTGTATATTACATACAGTATGTTCATGTGTGGTTATAAATATGTACGAACAAAAACATGAGCTCCTCAGAGCTCATGTTTTTCCCTTTACTACTTGACCTACCTTCCATACCTACCACAAGAATAATGGTAGCTTCCCTCCCTTCACATCCATGCACCACCTCCTATGATACACCTACTTCAGCTTGCTAAGCCTGCATTGGCTGACCACAGCTATGATGGTGAGTAGGAGGGAATTTCTACTTAAGCAAGTTGGCTCCACATTAGTAATTGCACTAATGCTCCTATAAATAATGGCTCTGGAGTACAGATGCCCTATTTCTGAAGAAGTGGCAATTGCCCCTGAAATGCATCAGCTTTCCAGTCTTTGGTATATAATGATTGATTATACTTCAGACATGTGAGAAGTTTTACCATTTTCTCTGATTGTGAATAAAACAATATAGCTCGAGGATAGGAATAGGCAACAGGTTGAAGGACCCTGTGTCCCGTGGGTGGGTGGTTTGGCTACGCATTTCGATGCTCTATGCCTCTTTGTCAAACCACCCACCCACGGGACACAGGGTCCTTCAACCTGTTGCCTATTCCAGCAACTTTTTTCACAACGACCGCTGACCCAATACCACCTCTGCTCCCATTCAGCCGACGAGTGGCAGCCTGGCCAGCTGAGCTCTCATTGTACCTGACGGAGAGCTTCACGGTCACACGCACAGTCTACCTCGCTCCAACGAGCACTCCAGCCGCACTCACCACCCCTCTATCTCTAACACTAAGGGACTCAATAAGAGCCGTGAAGCCCGGTGCTTACAGTCACACAGATCAGCTACAGATGCCGCCGTGTGTTCCATGCTGACAAACAGTCTTCACTTTTCAACGGCACAACACCATCTCGTCCTTCCAAAAGTGAGTTTACATTTATGCCTATCCATAGATTCCAAACGGTTAAACAATAAGAATCCTAGGGTTGTAGCGCTTCTTTCCTTGTTTTTCTATAATTGTCTACAGGGTCCCTCTCCCTGACCAAGTAGCTTGCTCACCCAATCTGTTTCTTATCATCATCATTTACATCTGTTGTGCGCTCGCCATTTCTACAGTTTTTTTATCTTGAAATAGGCCTGCGCCTCAAGGGTGAGTTGTGGGTGATAAGCATTACCTGGGTACTTATTAGATGAGTTTGCATCTGTAGTTGGGGTATACTACAGATATAATATTGTTATAAGGTGTGACATATTTATCCAATATATGGTGGTTAATTGTCCCTTTCTTTAAGGTGTATCTAAACCCAAAAAAAATAATATATTTCAGTTTATCAGTCCTTAGATGCAGTGGCAGTTTATTTTTTTAGGTTTTTCCTTTATTTTTACTGAGAAGCCTATTCCAGCAACTTTTTTCACAACGACCGCTGACCCAATACCACCTCTGCTCCCATTCAGCCGACGAGTGGCAGCCTGGCCAGCTGAGCTCTCATTGTACCTGACGGAGAGCTTCACGGTCACACGCACAGTCTACCTCGCTCCAACGAGCACTCCAGCCGCACTCACCACCCCTCTATCTCTAACACTAAGGGACTCAATAAGAGCCGTGAAGCCCGGTGCTTACAGTCACACAGATCAGCTACAGATGCCGCCGTGTGTTCCATGCTGACAAACAGTCTTCACTTTTCAACGGCACAACACCATCTCGTCCTTCCAAAAGTGAGTTTACATTTATGCCTATCCATAGATTCCAAACGGTTAAACAATAAGAATCCTAGGGTTGTAGCGCTTCTTTCCTTGTTTTTCTATAATTGTCTACAGGGTCCCTCTCCCTGACCAAGTAGCTTGCTCACCCAATCTGTTTCTTATCATCATCATTTACATCTGTTGTGCGCTCGCCATTTCTACAGTTTTTTTATCTTGAAATAGGCCTGCGCCTCAAGGGTGAGTTGTGGGTGATAAGCATTACCTGGGTACTTATTAGATGAGTTTGCATCTGTAGTTGGGGTATACTACAGATATAATATTGTTATAAGGTGTGACATATTTATCCAATATATGGTGGTTAATTGTCCCTTTCTTTAAGGTGTATCTAAACCCAAAAAAAATAATATATTTCAGTTTATCAGTCCTTAGATGCAGTGGCAGTTTATTTTTTTAGGTTTTTCCTTTATTTTTACTGAGATTCCCGAGAATAACACACATTCTGTTTTAGGGTGGCAAGGCTCATTTACTCCACTGTATCTATGAAGAGAGCCATGGTTGTCACTAGACTGCTCTCCTGATTTGGACTACTAACTCCTCCTCCACTATTCACTGCCAATACATAGGGAGAGGTTCTTTTACATTTCACAAAAAAATCTTTGGAAAAACTGATGACTGTTTGATATTGCAGTTCAGTGCACAGGAAATTACAAGGCCACTAAAATACTTAGCAAGATAAACAGGTATTTTCTGTACTTGAACATTTACCTAGTTTACAAAAGAAAACGAATGCAGCCACAACATCTAAAAACTGGTAAGGGAGTAGAATTTTAGTGTCTTACTTAATGTGGTTTGAATATTCGAGGGACATAAGTTATGGTATAGATCCATTTGTGTTTAAGCTATCTTTTAAGCTTGGAGCCAATTGAATAAACCGTTTTCGTTGGATGGCCTTTTTTAGCAAACTAAGTCCAAAGTGGCAACATCCATCTATTAACTTTATGAAGAAGACAGTCTGGACACTGCTAGACATCTACAGGCATTCACAAAAGTGTGATGGAACATAAAAAGCAACATGACAATGTCATGGGTGTCTTGCTTATGCTTAAAATGATAATTACTTGCACTAGATAAAGTACACGTTGTCTGAACAGTAGTGATGGGCCGAACACTCCCGTGTTCAGTTCGAATTTCGAACTTTAGAACATGGAAAAAGTTAGAATTCAAACTCAATGAAAGTCTATGGGGCCAGAACTTTGAAAATCAATTGTCCCCTTTTTGAAGGCTTTTATGCAAGTTAAGGGCCAAAAAAGGGATTCGGGTACTGCCCTGGGGGACATGTATCAATTAAAAAAATACAGTTTTTAAAGGAGCAGTAATTTTAACAATAAAAATGAAAAATTCCTTTAAGTATCGTGCCTGGGGTGTCCCCTTACACTGCCTGTAAAGTGGTACATCTAGACAATGTATAGAACCTGCTGCAGCAAACATGACATTTAAAAAGAAAAAAAAGCGTGCACTTCCCCCTCCAAAACAATACCAGACACTTTAGGTCTGGTAGAAATTTTAGGAGGGACCCCAAGTTACAATTTAAAAAAAAAGTGCATTGGGTTCCCCCTGAAAGTCATACCAGACCCTTAAAGTCTGGTAGGAATTTTAAGGAGGGACCCCACCCCAAAAATTTCCAACCAGACCCAGATGTGGCCTCCCCCTTGTGAATGAGTGAGGGTACTTGTACCCCTACCCATTCACCAAAGGGTTTAAAATTAAAGTTTTAAAAAAAGAGGCCTGCTGAGCACTCAGCGGGCAAACAGCCCGCCGAAAGCCCTGACAGTTCATGTGTTCGCCGTCCACACGAACTGACTTTTGAAAAAAAATCCTTTCATTGAAAAAAAAACCAAAAGACAAGTTTTCGACAAGTCTTTTATAAAAAAAAATAAAAAATTGATCCACCGATGTAATCCAGAGTCAATCACGACGTCCAGCATTGTCCACAACGACGACTCGATGAAATAAAAAATAAAACAAGAATAAATAGAAATAATTTTAACCACTTCAAGACCAGGTGTTTAGACCCCCTTCCTGGCCAGGCCATTTTTCAGTATTCAGCACTGCGGTATTTTGACTGACATTTATTCCGTCATGCAACGCTGTACTGAAATTAATTTTATACCATTTTTTAGGGACAGATAGAGCTTTCTTTTGGTGGTATTTAATTCCCGCTGGGGTTTTAATTTTTTATTATATTAAGGAAAAATTATTGAAAATTGAGGAAAATAAGTTTTTTTTAAATTAGGAAAACGATTATTACCCATATTTTTGGTAAAATATAAAAGACGGGGGTCACATCGGGTATATAGACACCAAACATGTCATGCTTTAAAATTGCGCGCACACGCGAAATCGCAAAAAACAACCATACCCAAAATTGACCATAGGCAACGCTTTAAAAGCTTTTACCGCTCATCAGTTTAGTGTTATCAGTGATTGATAGCCCCAGAATTATTGCTCTCATTCCGACGTTCGCGACATTATGTAACATGTGCGTTGTAATGGGCGCAATCGTCGTTTTCGCACGTATGCGCAACCGACGCCTGTTTGCATGCGTGTATGTATGGGGGGGGGGACTTTAAAAAAAAATGTAAATTCTTTTTTATGTGCAACTTTAAATTTTGGGGGGGAAACTTTAAAAAAACATACCGGGACCTCATACAAGCGATCCGCCAGCTCTATAGCCGGCGGATCGCTTGTATCTTAACAGGCATCGCTGCCTGTTTTTAAATATCGGGCATTTCCCGCGGGGTCGTGGCTGAGCGGACGTCTAAAGACGCCCGCTCAGATCTAGAGAGCTCCTGGCCGTCCGTTTTTTTACAACGGCCGGGAAGTGGTTAAAAAGTGACGCCACCGACCCATCCGCCCACAACAAACTCCCACCGCAGAATGGCATTCTGACAGATGCCGGCAAAATATAAAACAATTGGGCAGAGCTATTGGCGACAGCTAGCTAGCTCCACCCAACTGTTTACAGTTGTACAGCATCGGACAGGTGAGCCATGATTTGGCAAAGTCATCATTACCTGCCCAATCATGGCTCTTACAGAGTACTGTGCCCTGATTGGGCAAAGTCTTGAACCTGACCTATGGTCATATGCAAGGCTTTTAGCCAATCAGGGCTCACAGGGCACTATGCGATGCGCAGCGCCTTGTGGAGCACTCAGAGGGCAAACAGCCCGCCGAACGCCCTGACAGTTCATGTGTTCGCCGACCACACGAACTGCCAATGTTCGAGTTGAACTCTTGCTCGACTCAAACATCGGGCCCTACTGAACAGACATTCACTATTCTGTAAATGCATGCACACATATACTGTATACTACATAGCACATGATGTAAAACCAGGCATATTCACAAATGTTTGCAGTACAACAACTGCATGTTTGCCTGTTCTCAATATCAAATACAAACATGATGGCAGTCATCTGCTGACACCTGCGGAGCAAGTATTGCTTTGTCCAATAACCATGAAATACTAATTACTTGTTTCGGTTCTAGGTTAACAGGTTTTGGTCAATAAGAGACCATCATTTGAAATAACTCATTACAAATGTGAAAAGAGTATCGTAACAAATGTTTGAATTGTCACATCAGACACTGTATCACTGCATCTATGCCTATCATTAAGAAGTAATGGCACAAATAATGAGTCCTTTATTCTATTACACCCCTCTAGTTCAGATCTCATTTATTATTAAGGGATTTCTTTCAGCAGGTGTCTTGGAAAAGCAATCAACACACAGAGATGTTTATCAGGCAAATAAATGGTATCTTAGTCTTATCACAGTCTACCATCTGTAGGACAATGGTGTAAAAAGAATGAGGACATTTTCTTGTAACCCTATTCTTACCAAGGAGGACAAACTACAAGACATCTCTCCAGCATTTACAGTAGGGGAATTTACGGTACAAGTTTAAAGGGCCACTGTTCAATTTTTTTAATGTATATATTGTTTCCTTTTTAAACTCTTTATTTAGTAAGTACATTAATATTAAATAATAACCCATTT
>NW_017307309.1:191511-214524 GCF_000935625.1 Nanorana parkeri
TATATATATACACATACACTCACTGGCCACGTTATTAGGTACACCTGTTCAATTGCTTGGTAACACAAATTGCTAATCAGCCAATCACATGGCAGCAACTCAATGCATTTAGGCATCTAGACGTGGTAAAGACGCTCTTGCTGAAGTTCAAACAGAGCATCAGAATGGGGAAGAAACGGGATTTAAGTGACTTTGAATGTGACATGGTTGTTGGTGCCAGACGGCTTGTCTGAGTATTTCAAAAACTGCTGATCTACTGGGATTTTAATCTCTCGGATTTACAGAGAATGGTCAGAAAAAGAGAAAGTATCCAGTGAGTGGCAGTTGTGTGGCCGAAAATGCCTTGTTGATGTCAGAGGAGAATGGGCAGACTGGTTCGAGGTGATAGAAAGGCAACAGTAACTCAAATAACCACTCGTCACAACCAAGGTATGCAGAATACTATCTCTGAATGCACAACACATCGAACCTTGAATCGGATAGGCTACAGCAGCAGAAGACCACACTGGGTGCCACTCCCATCAGCTAAGAACAGGAAACAGAGGCTACAATTCGCACAAGCTCACCAAATTGGACAATACTGTAGAAGATTGGAAAAACGTTGCCTGGTCTGATGAGTCTCAATTTCAGCTGCGACATTCAGATGGTAGGGTCAGAATTTGGCATAAACATGAAAGCATGGATCCATCCTGCCTTGTATCCACGGTTCAGGTTGCTGGTGGTGGTGGTGTAACGGTGTGGGGGATATTTTCTTGGCACACGTTTGGGCCCATGATGCTATCATGTCAATATGGACCAAAATATTAGTCTGAGTTCTGTGCAGTTCCCAGCAAAAGAAAACCATATAAAGCTCCATGTGGCATCAGTAGAAGAGCAACAGTTCCTAAAATCTGTTCTAAACGAATTCCTCACTCTTCCAGTACCCCAAATTACAGTGGGTATAGAAAATAATCACCTCCCTTTAACCCTTTCGCTGCCAAGCCCTCCGGAACATTTTTCAAATCAGCTGGCCACGCCATTTTTGCAATTTTTTCTGACAGCGCAGGCCCGGTAGAATAAAAAGATGGTGATACTAAATTTGTAGGCCCTGCGATAATTGCGCAAATGTTTCTCAAATTAATATTAAACCGATAAAAATACACAATTCCATTGCTAAAACACACTAAAATCAGTATCAGCACACAAAAAAATAATTTTCTGACTAAATCTAAAAGATAAAACTGTATTGAGTTAATAAATAACAAATATTTGCAAATTTGAGATTGTGCCTTTTTGCGAAAAGGTAAAAAAATGAAGGTACTGTGACATAAGGAGAGGGGACATCATTGAGGGGCGGTATGTTTCCCCTCACTTTCTATCCTATGTGCATGAATAGCGGAACCACTATTAGTTTTTTCTTTGTATACATTTTTAATTTATTTTTTAATTCTTTATTTTTTTTACATTTTTTTAAATGTATTTTTGTTTTAAATTTTTTGTATTTATTTTGTAATCATTTTTTTGTTTGTTTTACTTTGGGGGGGGGGGAAGTGTTTCCTCTGCACAGCGGGATCGATAAATATCATTGCTATTTATCGAACCCCCGCTCGGCCACGCACAGAGCCGCTGTCATCCGATCACTACACCGCTCGCTCCCCGAGCTAATAGCTGTCATCTTGAAGGGGACAGTCTTGCGATGGTCGTAAGGTGTATGGGCACCTTTAATATAAAAGCTGTGAGCCAGTACACAACAGGTTGCAAACAAAAGTTTGATACTTCAGCCAGGAATTGGGTCACAGAAACAATGCCAGAAACAATAGGTCTGAATTTAAGGGATTTGTATCCTTGCGTATTTTAGGCAGTCCGTTGATCACCTGGCTTTTATGGTGTTCAAAAGCAGGAAAATCGGCAACAGTGTCTGATCTAACAGTTCCTTAACCCAATACTGATTAACTGGTTCATGTTCTGTGGTATGGTCCTAGTCAGATTATTTAAGATTCTAGTATAACTGGAAGTGTTCACCTGCAAGCTCTAAAGGCATGCCTGGTAATCTGAATACTTAATAATGACTATAGCATTATATTTATCTGCTGTTTAAATTATAATATCTTTGTCCACCCTTAGTGATTTTAGTGCTGACAGCTCATCTCTAGACAAGTTAAAGCACATCCTTTGCATCCTGGCCCCGTGTGTATCAGTATGTCTGGTAATGTTAATAACACTTTCTAAGTTTTTTCGTCCAGGGGTAACAAAGTTACTTTTTAGTCTTTAGTTTGGTTTTGCTCCATTAATCAAATATCTTTCTGCCACGAAATTGCTGTTATAAATTAATGTTTCTTTGTACTTTGAATAAGTCAATATGAAACTTTAAATGTAGCAAAGGCCATTGTTGGGCAAAATTACAGTCCTTTATATAATAGTTTGGACTCATCACGGTTAAAGTGACATTAAAGTCAAAAATCTTTTTCCCTCCCCCCAATGTTAATTAAAGCACTTACCCTAAATTATGTTTAATCTGATCTTCTTTCCTATCCTTTTCATCTGTCCCTCCAGCGCTGCGGCATGTCTCTGATCCAGCGCTGACTCCTCTGAGCTTGCTGGCATTTTCTGTCCCACGGTGTCTGCATGCGGGGTCACGCGTCCATAGACTTACCTTGTGTTTCTCCTCGCGTCCCAGCTGAAAATGTGAACTGCGCATGCGCCCGCCCCAAGATGCTTTGCAGCACATTTGCGGACGGGAGCGCGCAGGGAAGACACAGGTAAGTATTAACCCTTTTCAAAGCGTTTTTTTAAATACACTTTTTGCATATATCTACTGCTTGCTAGCGATAGATATATGCAAAAAAAAAACGGAGGGTTTAATAACCCTTTAATTATTCTTGTTGATAAGTTGATCACTGGACTCTCTTTGAAGATCCTCTCTTGTTGATTCTGGGAAGTCTCCTCCTTACCCAAATTATTTCTTTTATCCTTCTGGGTCAAAAAAGTGTTTGAAGTTGAAGTCCTGTGTTGATGTATGTCCTCTGTAGCACCTGTGCCATTTTTTGGAGGATGTGTTTTTAGTTAGTCTGTAATTTTCAGATGAGGCAGATGTGTTTTTACTAGTTCTCCGTGTATTTGCCCTTGTTCGGAATTGTCCCCCAATTTCACTGTTGATTTTGGCACAGTTGTGTTTTTATCTTCTCTATGACTATTAGCATATAGGTCAGTAGGTTTCTGGTGGATACCTCACACCACTGTTCTCAAAACTCCCTTCTGTGGGGACAGATAGTGAGTTGGTTCTTAATGTGGATACCTTTTGGCAATTTTGCACTCTATGTAATATTTAGACAATGTTTTTCCTCATAGTTCAAGGTCCACTTTATTTTTCTTTTCAGCCACTAGTTGTCCTTATTCAATGGCTAGCAGCATTTTAACCATTTTCTCTGAGCACAAGTGGTCATCGATCCGACCCAGCCCATAACTGAACAGTAAAAAAAGAAGCCACACAGTGGTGAGGCCATCTCTCTGTCACTCTGCTTTCCCTTTCCATCAGAATGCTCCTTGTCAGCACATGAACTGATTAGCTCTTTGTGATTTCTTTTGCACTTCAAACCTTCTGTAGAGGGACTACAAGAGGCTGATACCTGGTCAAATGCAGGTACACTGTGCAAATTTTACTAAAAACATGTATTTAATGATGTATGGATGAATACAGAGATGCAATTTCTTTCCATGAGTTCAGTTTAGTGTACTCAGACCAGCTCCAGCTTTGTTTTTTATCTATGTCTTACATTTATTTAGTAATTGCAGCAACAGTGCAGCATGGTGGGTTTTCTGCAGCCTCCCCCACCAGGAAACAGCCAGAGGAGGTGAAGGTAAGTTAATAAATACAATCATTATTTTTTGTAGCCCAATTGATGGCATTGCTGTATAAAGTACAGCTGGTATTTGTAGTTCTATATAGCAGGTCCCATTCTGCATTGCAGCAATGCAGAATGGCACCCTCCATAGAGGACTACAAATTTCAGCAGTACTTTATACAGCATGGCCATTTTTGCAACTTTTTTTTGTGGTTGCTAAAGGGGATATGGGTTAGGGGGGTTTGTGGGGGTTTTTGTGGGGGGGAGGGGGCAAAAATAATCTTGCACCAGGGCCCTTTGTTTCCTAGGTCCGCCACTGATCCTTACTACATGCCAAGAATCTGGCCCTGAGGTAAATGTCAGCCAACCTGACCCCTGGGAGTCCCTAATAGCCTACAGGGGATAAGGGGTGCTGCAAAGGATGGGTGGAGGTATGTCAGACCAGTTCTGTTGCATAGTGCTGATTTCTGACTGCAGTACTTCTATTTAGGTATACTAAATCATATTTAGCATAGCAAACTGCTGTAACAGGAAATTGAAGGTAAGATTATTGGAATTTGTTTGTACAATGTCTATCTAAATATCTATTCCTGTGACTTTATTTTGGTTTTAAAATATGATACTGGTACAGAAACCAGGCTTCACATCATTAAAGGGTTTTTACAGTATAAAATTGGAGTATTCCCCAATTCTGATCAGCAAATGCTTCTCATTCTATCAAACCCTCCTCACTATGTTCAGCTGCTATTGATTATGGCTCTTCCAGCATCTCAAATAAAACGTCTCTATATAGGACTCTCAGACATATTGCCAGCTCACCCCTTTGCTTTGGCTCTTCCAGCATGCTGACCCATACATTTTGTGACACTTCTATTTGTCACAGATAGTGACTGTTGAGTGCTACTGGCAAAGATCAAATGAATATATTTCTCTACTAAAATGGAATAGTGCAAAGCAGGGCAAAGTTTAGCAGATAGTCAAGGTTACATATACCAAAAATTGATTTATTTAGGGTGGGTGGTAGAACCCACTCTTAAGGTGGCCATACACTCTACAACCATCGCAAGACTTTAGTCTTGCGATGGTTGTAAAGGGATTAAAAAAACGTGCGATCTGCCTATCTTGGACAGGCAGATCGCACTCTCGATCATCGCAAGCCCGCCCTCCTGAGGGGCGGGCTTCCGATGACCGCAATGCTGAACGGGCAGTGTGCGCGTGCGCACACCGGCCCGTTCAGCATTTATCTTCCGAGCACCGTTCTAACCAGCCGAGAATCGTACGATTCCCGGCTGGTTTTCGAACATGCTGGTTCGACAGAAGACGTGCGACCGTACAGTAGAAACGGTCGCACGTCTCCGTTCACACTGCTCGATTATCGTACGAAAACCCGATCGCATACGATTATCGTACGATAATCGTGCAGTGTATGGGCACCTTAAAGGTGCCCATACACCTTACAATTTATCTGCAGATTTTCTGTGGTCAGATGGAAAAAGTGCAACAGATTGGCCCAGGTGGAGATTACTGCATTCACACAGTTAAGTGTAGATGGAGGAATCTGTTGCACCTTTGCCATCTGACCACAGAAAATTTGCAGATAAATTGTAAGGTGTATGGCCAGCTTAAATCTTCCTCCTGCTTCTATCACTTAAACACATTGACAGGAAGAGATCTCACTCAGGATTTCAGTCTACAGTATCGACTCACCCTAGCCATAATTAACTTAGTTCAGCTGTGTCAAGAAAATGTGTCACTCACCCTATTAACTACTTCACATAAGGTGGCCATACACTCTACAACCATCGCAAGACGTTAGTCTTGCGATGGTTGTACAGGGATTAAAAAAACGTACGATCTGCCTATCTTGGACAGGCAGATCGCACTCTCGATCATCGCAAGCCCGCCCCCCTGAGGGGCGGGCTTCCGATGACCGCAATGCTGAACGGGCAGTGTGCGCGTGCGCACACCGGCCCGTTCGGCATTTGTCTTCCGAGCACCGTTCTAACCAGCTGAGAATCGTACGATTCCCAGCTGGTTTTCGAACATGCTGGTTCGACAGAAGACGTGCGACCGTACAGTAGAAACGGTCGCACGTCTCCGTTCACACTGTGCTCGATTATCGTACGAAAAACCGATCGCATACGATTATCGTACGATAATCGTGCAGTGTATGGGCACCTTTATACTTCTGTCCCCACCAGACTGTTACAGTAAATTCCCCATTATCCGGTATCCACAGGGATTGGCAGATCGCGGATAAATGTAGTATCTGGTTGCTTAAGAGTCAGTATTAAAAATGGGCCTAACTAATGCCATACCCCATACTATACCATACCATAACAAACTCTGTATTGACTTCATATTAATATTGAAATGCAGTAATCAAAAGCAAATTAAGACAAATAGACACACAATCGTTTCGAGGATAATACATGCCGCAGATCAGCAAAACAGTGAGTACACAGGGATTTTTTTTCTGGTTAGATGAGAGTTCTCGTTAGTTGAATACCGGATAACTGAGAGTTTACCGTATTTAGTTATCAGAAACTGGGGAATAATTAAATCTAAACCTATGTAATACTATTAACATTTATTTTATGCGAGAGAATCCATAGAAAAAGTAAATTTCCCAAAAAATGTAAAAAGAACAACCATACATTCTGCAACCCTTAATATCTAAACTGGTATAATGCAGCAGAGACCAAATGCATGTATGCGTAGTATAGGCCACGAGGAACATTACTACAGCTTAGGCCCCATTCAGACTTGAATAGGGCCTTCCAGAACCCTGGAGAGACTCACATGCGGCCCTGGTGACATCTATAAGCAGCCTGGTGACATCTATAAGCAGCCTGGTGACATCTGCACGCAGCTGTAGTGACAACCTGCCCTAAAATCATTAGTCTGTATTGTTTTAGAAAAAATGTGACATGTCCCTTTAAGAAAAAAGTATCGGTAATTGGTATCAGCAAGTACCTGAAGTTTTTTTGACCAAGTACTTGTACTTGGTCAAAAAAAAAATGGGATCAGGACAGTTCTCCAGCATCACAAGCAGGAGTTCCCTACTCACCAACATAAGCAAGTGGTTGAACATGTGAAGTACATTGATGGCTATATAGAAAAGGAAAGCATTAAGCGGGTAGTCTGTGTGCCCAGTATGCATCTTAAGATTTATTGCCCAACTCTAACCCCGTGTCTCAAGTGCGGAGATATGCCCTGACCTTCTGTCAGAGGAAGTGAAGGGAAATCTTTCAAGCCTATCCAAAAGCAAACAAAAAATCTTTTGGCCACAGTTGGGCTTTAATTTTTTTAACTATATTTTACCTTACAGTTAAAATACATAAACCACATATGCGATAACCTGATTAAAAGGTATCCAATAACCTAGGGCCTACTTCAGACCATACAAAGTTACATGTATTTGCCCATAGATACAATGACATAAGCCATGGAGAATTTATAAGTCCAGTTTATCACAAGAAAGCCATTTCTGCTTTTCAGACTGTTAACTAGATACAACAAAATGTGTTTGTTTGTTTTTTCTTTTGGAGGGTGATGGCTGGAGGGATCCTCCATAAATGGAGTCAGTTAGTTGCCCAAGATTACATAAGCACTCAGTATAGTAGAAAAGAATAAACGGAAGATGCACTTTTTCTTCGGCTGTCTCATTGTGTCTATTGCTCACTCAATATATTATTACACAATGACCAGAATTCCTAATATTCATTCAGACTGTGCCTGAGGGTTACTTTCCATGATGTGAGTCTCTCTTGTGATACATATTTATTTGTATCTGATTGTTTGTGCTCTTAAATGGAAGACTGGAGTTACAGAAAGGCAGCATTACAGGTCAACAATTTTTATACAGAGCAATTAAACAATCTACAGGTATATTGTCCTTACTGCATAAACTGTACACTTTTCCTGTGGTGTGGTGGTAGAACAGAAATAAATGCCTATCATCAGCCATAGCAGACACTATCACTAGGTGTCATGGACGGTGCCATAAACAATCCATTTAAGTCATAAAATCCAAACAAGAGACCACTGTAGCTATTGATTGGATGAGCTAGAATTTTATTCCAGCGCAGAGATATCCTGACACCTAATATAGACACAAGAGTGGACCCTCATACTGGGTAATCAGTAGAGTATGGCTCTGATCATTTGGGTTACAAAATTTAAATACCCCATATGTTTGGTTAGTTTAAACTTAATGAAATGATACTGAAATCTTCTCTTTCGTGTTGTTTTTTTTACCCATGTAAGCCACCATTAAATCAAAATTTGTTTTACTACGATCTTGCAAACATTTTAGTTGCTCAGAATGAAGATAGGGAAAAAGAACAGGGTACATTAAGGGGGGATATGATTTCCATGTACAAAATGTTTAATGGTGGTAGCAACATTAGCGATAAACTGTTTAAAATTAACTCCGTTACAAAAACTAGAGGCCATCACCTAAAATTGGTGGAAAAAAAATTCCAGCACAAGGGGCGAAGGGGGTTCTTCACAGTAAGATCAGTTAGGGTCTGGAACTCACTGCCACAGGCGGTGATTTCAGCAAATAATGTGGAATTGTTCAAGAAACTTTTGGACGATTTCTTAAGGGACCGTAATATACAGGGGTACAGGTACTCCTAGAATGAGATCCTAATAGGTTGGACTTGATGGACTAATGTCTTTATTCAACCTCAAATACTATGTACATGTAGATAATCTCAAAAACTGTGGAACCAGCACATGATGATCTTCCAAAGAAATTCAAACTTTATTCCACATGCATCTATACAAAGCACAACCACTGACACGTTTCTGCCTTACTCTGCCTTAGTCATAGCTAATTGTGAACTAACACCAACCCCACGCGCACTTTTCGGAAACCAACAGCGGGTAACACAATATTGAGAGCAACCAGCTGCCACCCAGCACATACTATTAGAGCAATTCCAATTAGGGAATTTACTAACGCATTGTGCAATTGTTCCACTCTGGATCTCTTTCAGCAGGAAGCATCAGTGATTTCTTCCCAATTAAAGTCAAGGGGTTATCCAACTTGGCTCATTGAGAAGGGCAAGTGCCGAGCATTACAGAGATCCAGAGTGGATTTGCTGCAAGATAATCTGCAGAAAAAGGGAAAGAATTAAAACAAACACCCCTACATTTGTCACCACATACTCTAGTGAATATAGGAAGATTGTACAGATTATCCAAAGAAATCTCCCTATACTTTATGCTGACAGTGAGAGCTATAAACTTTTGTTTAAGGGCTGTAGGTTCTCTAGCCGGAGGGCTCCCACATTAGGGTCCATCATTTACCCTTCTCTTTTTCAGAACCTGGAAAGCACCAAAGAGAAAAAAACTTGGTTGACTTTACGGGGTTCATATAAATGTAGGATCTCCACTTGTAGATACTGCAAAGTACATATGAAAACAAAGAAGATTCGCTTTCTGGTGTCAGGAGAAACTTTTCCTATACAATGTTTTATTAGCTGTGCTACGAAAAATTTTGTTTATGCAATTCAATGTAACGCATGTCAAGTTCAATATGTGGGGTGTACCACACGACACCTCCGAACCAGGATTAGTGAGCACTATTGTGATCGTATTAATCCACAAGCACTCCATGTTTCAAATGTGTATCGTCATTTTAGAGACATGCATGGAGGAGACATGCGTTCTTTTTATGGAGTGGAAAGAGTACTGCCCAGTCCTAGAGGAGGGGATGTTTACAGGAAACTGCTACAACGTGAGGACCTGTGGCTCTTCAAGTTGAATACTTGGATTCCACAGGGTCTCAAGCATCGGTGGGACATTAGTTTACATCTTAGATAATGTATTCTTGTCAGAGTACCCTGATGTTGATATTTTATGGGTTTCTTTTACTTTATATTGTATACTACAAGTAAATAGATCTGCTCTATGGCACCAGAATAAATATTTTCTTTTTATATTCATCAATTGTGTTTTACAAGACTTAGGTGGATGTCTTAGCTTAACGCATGTGTTTTTCAAATTGTTTTGTCCATAACACAATGCCTCCCAGAGAGGATTGGGAAGCACTCCTTCAGTAGTCTAGTGTTTTTCCCCTTTTTTTCTGCTGCTCTGGAAACATGGATGGAGAAAACATGCATTTTTTTTTCTTTCCTTGGAGGAATGCATAGAGGTAACATGCATCCATAACCCCCTTTTGATCCCACTGTTTTCCTGGAAGTATGTATTGATGTAACATGTGTTCTTGTTTCGTTTTTTTGTAGTGGGATGTTTCCTATTCTTAGAGGAGATAATGTGCTTAGATAACTGTTGCAATGTGTAGCCCTGTGGATTTCTTATTTATTTGTAATTTTAGATTCCACAGTGACTCAACCATTGGTGGGTCACTAGTTTTATATAATTAGTGATTTGACATATTCAATGTTAGTGTCCCACTGTTATTATGGGTTTTATTATTTAATACCTGATTAGGATGATGTTTCCCTCTGTCTTGTTTTTTATTTTATGTATTTAATCACATGGACTGTTTATTAGATACAGGTGCTCTCAAGTGTTTTTCCCCGCCCTGCGTGGCGTGCTATTTTAGTGCGGTTGGTGTTAGTTCACAATTAGCTATAACTAAGGCCGAGTAAGGCCTTAGTCATAGCTACAGCAGTTGTTCTTTGCATAGATGCATGTGGAATAAAGTTTGAATTTCTTTGGAAGATAATTGTGTGCTGGTTCCACAGTTTTTGAGCCTATTACTCCAGAAGAGAGTCATCCGTGCACCAAATGTGGATTGCAGGGACACATGATAGGGGTGAGCTGTGCGCTTTGTGTTTTCAGTTTACATGTAGATAACCATCTACAATGTACAAAGTTTTTTTATTAAAGATCTACAAAGTACACAATTATATTAAAGATAAATATAAATGTACTAACTGCATATTTTCATATTATCAATCAGCCTAGATAAATTCAACTGCTTTGATTTTTTTATTGCTCTTTTGTAGGGATGCACCGATACCAGTTTTTTTGTATCAAGTACGAGTACCGATCTTTATATTTTTGTACTCGCCGACACCAAGAACCGATAACCGTACTTCCGGTAGCATAGAGCCGGCTTCCAGGGCAATCAGGAAGTCAGGCGGCGTGTCATTACCCACCGTCCAGCTTCTTGATTGCCCTGGAAGCCGACTACGGTACATTCTGTTTGGCCGGGAAGCCGGCTTCCCACCCAATCGGCATCGAGGACGGCCAAACAGATCTGACAATATGACATGACCCCCACCCTGCAGGCACCTCATTCCCCTCACATAGATCCTAAGCAGCAGACATTATTGTACCAGTCCCTCGGCCAGCTGGGCAGCTCTCCCGGATCTGCCCACGTCTCCCGTGTGTACAGCGCCCACGTGATCAGCCCTCAACCTGCTACTGCACAGACTGCCCAGCGCCCTCAGTCAGAAAATCCTGTGCATGCGCAGTAGCAGGCTAAGGGCTGATCATGTGGGTGCAGACGTGAGCAGATCCTGGAGAGCAGTGTCTGCCCAGCTGGCCGTGGGACTGGTATGCAAAGGATCTATGTGAGGGGAATAATGTGTGCAGGGTGGGGGTCATGCCAATAATTAACAGATTTGTTTGCCCGACTTGACACTGATTTGGCTAGGAAGCCAGCTTCCCGGCCAAACAGCATGAAGCTAGCTTCCAGACTCCATGCTCCCTCGTTTTTTTTAAACTTTTTTTTTTAGACTTAACTTTATTGCTATAGACGTCCGTCCGTTCACAAACGGCCATGGTAGTTAAACAGCCCCGATGCCAGTGACGTACACTGTACGTCGCTGGTCGTGAAGGGGTTAAAGGCCTCATTTCTTTTTCTGAAAACAGTAGAATGATGGGCTTTACCAAAAAGCTGTAATTGTGTTCCATCTGTCCACAGTACATTCTCCCAAAAGGATTTTGGCTTCCTCGGGTGAGTTTTGGCAAACTCCAATCTGTTTTTTTTTATGTTTCTGTGCCAACAGTGGGGTCCTCCTGGGTAGTGATGGGCCGAACAGGTCCGAGTTCGAATTTGAACATTAGAACATCCAAAAAGTTTGAATTGGAACTCAATGCAGGTCATTGGAGGTAGAACTTTCAAAAACAATTGTCCCCTTTAAGAGGGTTTATATGCAAGTTATTGGCCATAATAAGGGTATGGGGATCCAGGTACTGCCCTGGGGGACATGTATCAATGAAAAAAAAACGATTTTAAAGAAGCAGTGATTTTTTCATCACTTAAAAGGGTAAGAATAAAAATGAAAAATTCCTTTAGATATCATGCCTGGGGTGTCCCCTTTAACTGCCTGTGAATTGGCGGATCTGTACGATGTATGTTCTATACATCGTACATTGCAGCAAAAAGTGACATTTGACATTTCAATTGCCGGTAATTGGTTTTCCTTGAATCTTTTAAAACAACTGCTTGGGGAGGCAGCCTGTATGAGGAGGTCACATTTTAGGACACTAGGAACAAGGTTTGAGTTTTGTTGGATAAATTCTGGTGCCTCTTTTGCAGACGTTGGATGACAGTAACAACGGGTGATTTAAAATTGGGCCTTTGGTGTTGGCGGTGCCTTCACTCCGTAACCCTTCAGAGTTATTCATGATGAGTGCAGGATTGGACCCTACTGTAAAAAAAATTTATTATATGCACCAGTCACAGGGGTGACCAAAAAATTGGGCCTTGGGGGTTGGTGCACTACACCGAGAACATTATTTCAAGATCGAATAATCACCTACAAAGTTAGGCAGCCTAGGCAGTCTTCCAGAGATCCCTGATCCCTGACAAATTTATTCGGTGACATCTGCATCAGGGGATTGATAGCTGCCACTGATCCAGGACTGATTCATTTTGCTAAATGTCAGCCGGCCAATGGAGTCTGTGAACAGAGGCACTCTTTTATCTGTCACAAAACCTCCAGCAGCACTGAATGTCCTTTCGGAAAGCACGCCGAATGCAGGGCAGCTAAGTTCTGGCCAGTGATCACTTCTCAAGACCCAGCAAACCAGTGGATTGTCTGTTGGAAAGCTCTCCATGTCTGCTCTTGCCCCCAGGTAATCCTGCACCATATGACGCAGATGCTGCTGAAGGGTGCCTAAAGTTAACATCCCTGGGCGCTGAGGACTGAAAAAATGTCTAAAGGCATCATTCAGGGGACCCCCTTCTCCACCGCTCTTCCTTTGACCAACCGAAGCCTCTAAAGCACCTCTTTCATGACTTGGTAACCTACCAGTGTCTAGAAAGGTGTTACACAAGTTTCTCTTTAAAGGCGTCCTTAAGTTGAATCATCCTGTGCTCCCCTGCGAGGGCAGGATGAGCTCTGCAATTTTACGCTTGTAACGTGGATCAAGAAGGGTTGCCACCAGTAATGATCCCTCTCCTTGATACCACGAATCCTGGGGTCGCAGGATAAGGGAGCCCATGCACCGTATGTTTGAGGAGGCATGAGATTCAGAGTCTTCAGGGTCACTGAGGATGATCTCAAGACAAAGTCACTGCGCTAAAAAACTTACAACTTATACATAAATATACAAAAACTATAAAGTGCCTAGTGATAGCCCCAACATAATATGCGACCTCCCCTATAGTTAAATTCAATACAATCTAAAAAATGCATGTGCAATGGGTTGTGATCCAGATCACATGTGTAACTCCACAAATTGGTCTAAAAAAAAAAAGCTCTTTAAGAGGATATGTCAGCAATATATAAAGTGCAAATGTTCAACATTCCAAAAAGGTATTTCTAAAGGTGGCCATACACTCTACAACCATCGCAAGACTTTAGTCTTGCGATGGTTGTACAGGGATTAAAAAAACGTACGATCTGCCTATCTTGGACAGGCAGATCGCACTCTCGATCATCGCAAGCCCGCCCCCCTGAGGGGCGGGCTTCCGATGACCGCAATGCTGAACGGGCAGTGTGCGCGTGCGCACACCGGCCCGTTCGGCATTTGTCTTCCGAGCACCGTTCTAACCAGCCGAGAATCGTACGATTTCCGGCTGGTTTTCGAACATGCTGGTTCGACAGAAGACGTGCGACCGTACAGTAGAAACGGTCGCATGTCTCCGTTCACACTGCTCGATTATCGTACGAAAAACCGATCGCATACGATTATCGTACGATAATCGTGCAGTGTATGGGCACCTTTAGTGTGATATCCTTAGTGTTTCTGTGTGATCAATACATTCACCAGACTCCTTTGACCATTAAATGGTCAAACTGCACTCAGATTCAAATCCTTAGCGAGCCGCTCTCCCAGGACAGCTGATGGCAACCTCCTTTGCAGTCAAATCCACCTTCTAAATGGCCAATATTAGGGCACCATAAACAGTGGGTGTCTGACGGGGAGACCCTGCATGTCTGTACTGGCTGCTGCATGTGTGTTTTAGGGAACACTAAACGTCCACAGAGAGGGGTCACTGCTTGTCTGCATGTGATGCGGGTCACTACAGGCTTTCCATGTACATATGATGGGGAACACTACACGCTAGACGTCAGTGCTAGCGTAAGGCTGCATAGACAGTTGTCTGGGGGCGCCGGGGGGGAGTGAAAAATGCACCTTCACCTATGTACACAATAATCCTTGCACCAGCCCACCCCTTGAGCCCACAAAAGATACACCCGCGCCACTCTTCTGTTTATTGTGCGATCGGTATTGCATAGTGTTGCTCTGTCCCTGTCGTATAGCCTTATGCATGAGCGAAATTGCATGTCGGGGGCGGGTGTTTGGTTAGGGGGTCGGGTGGGTAGGAGTGGGGGGCCCAAGAAAATGTTTGCCCAGGGTCCAATCAGTATTAAAGACGGCCCTGCTCCGCACATTTCTCCTTGTAGTTCATTCAGTGTCCCATGGAAAAAAATGTAGACGCCACATAGTGTGAAATCCTTAAAAACTTCTAATCATAGGTTCTTTAAAAACTTACATTCAAGGTTTAATAGACAGAGCTGTATAATTCCTCCACTGGCAAAAAACTTCTCCCCCAGTGATCAGCTTGATGACATCAGCGTGTTAACTCACTGAGGATGATGCTATCTTGCACTACCTTCTCCCAGCTACGTACTACTCCTTGGGTTTCTGGGGACAGAAAACCCTCCCTTGAAGACTGCCATATGTCATCCTCTGCTTCAATGCCCCCACGGCTGCCATAATCCTCCTCATCCTCTTGTGTGATCTGTGGTCCCGCAGGAATGGTTTCTGCGTAAAAATGGCCTTGATAGGTAAGGAAGTCCTAATCTTCCTCCCGCTGCTCTGCCTCTAGTGCCCTATCCATAATTCCCCCCAGAGTATGCTCCAGCAGGAACACAAGAGGGATTGTGTCACTGATGCATGCATTGTCAGAGCTCACCATCCTCGACACCTTCTCAAATGGTGACAGTACAGTGTCTGCATCCTTTATCAGCAGCCACTGACGGGGGGGGTGGGGGGAGAGCCAAGGTCCCCTGAGCCTGTCCTTGTGCCATACTCACACAGGTACTCGTTGATGACCCTCTGTTGGGTGTGCAGCCACTGCAGCATTGCCAAAGTGGAGTTCCACCTGGTGGGCATGTCACAAATCAGACGGTTTGTGGGCAGGTGAAATTCACGTTGAATTTCAGCCAGACAAACACTGGCTGTGAATGAGCGCCTGAAATGGCTGCAAACTTTTCTGGTCTGCCTCACAAGATCTCCCACCCTTGGGTACCAGGTTAGGAATGTGCCAAGCATGGTACATGCGTCAACTTTCCTAGGCGTAGGGTGGAGAGAAGGTTGCTGCCATTGTCGCATACAACCATTCCTGGCTCAAGCTGCCATGGTGTTAACCAACTCTTGGCCTGCCCCTGCAGAGCTGACAGAATCTCTGGCTCCTGTCCCCTAGACAAACCAGCTCAGAGCACTGCATGGCATATTTTTGCCTGACCCGTTGTGTAACCCCTTGAACACTTACGGTGAAATGCTAGATCTCACATTAGCAGCTTTTTGGAAGCGTGGTGGCTGAACAAGCTCGAGCACCGAGCCCCATCCTGGATCCCTCTCAGCTGCAAGCAGAGTTACCCAGTGTGCCGTGAAGGAAAAATAACATCCCTGACCATGCTTGCTGGACCACGCGTCTGGGCTAATGTGGACCATGCTGCTGACTGCCTTGTCCAACGAGGCCGAAACATTGCCTTCCACATGATAGCACAGAGCTGGAATGGCCTTACGTGAAAAGAATTGGTGTTTGGGAACCTGCCACTGTGGTAAAGCACATTCAGCAAACTCAAGGAAGGGAGCAGAGTGTCAAAGATTGCGGGTATATTGAATCGCAGCTGCGGAACTCACAATGGAACTGGTTATGTGGAGGTGGTTCAGTGGGTGGCTCCCCGGTACACTTAGTGCGATGGGGATACCGTACGCATCATACACCACCCGCTACTGACCTAAGACTACTGGTCTCTTCTGGGTAAGGCAGAGCCAGGAGTATATTTGAGAGGTACAATTCAGGTAGTCTATGGTTAATCTATATAGCTCACAATTGAAGACTCCTACAGTCACTATAGTGTTCTATGAGGGATGATCCACTACAACCCATTAAGTAGTCTGAATATACACAATTTGGAATCCTTTAAGGTACAGTTCCCTTTAAGTACTACAGAAGTTCAGTTATGCTAAACTGAACTGCAGCGGAGGTGCTAAACAACCACAATTTAGGTAGGGCAAGCTGCAACTGCAGCGATAGTTATGTCGTATGGCTGTGAGCAACCTGCAATACTTAATGGTGTGGTTGCTTTTAAATAATGACAGTTCATAAGTGATAAGTTGTAACTGCAGCCAAAAGCAATTCGGTTCAGATATGACAGGCTGCAAACGCAGATATGGGTATTGAACTTTGACCCTGGGGTACTTGCGCTTAGATCACCCTATAGACCAATGGAATACAAGGTCCTTAGACAGCAGGCAGGCAGCCTAAGGCAACTCTCCAGGCACTGGTCAGTTCAGTCTCCTCGGATAGGATTTGCCTCAACAGTGTTTGTCAGAGACAGGGGTTCGGTCTGTGGTGGGTGAGGCTCGGCGGCCGTCACTCCACTCTCCACAACGAGAGAATGCAGAGTGATTGACTCATCTGAGCTTTTCACGTGCCCCGTGAGAGGAGCCTCAGCGTGACGTCACAATCACAACGTGTAATTGCTGCACATCCTCCGGCAGCATGTCACTGATGCTGTGTTCAAACAATTCAGCTGACTCCTCCATGCATGATGGTGGGGCTAGGGCAGGAGTAGCTGTGGACAAGGAAGCAGAATAGGCCGCTTTGGCAGCTGTGGTGGACTGAGAACCAATTGGAGCCTTGGTGACAGAGGATGAGCATGGCTTAGCTATCCAATCCACCACCTCTTCTGTATGCTGTGGCTGAATAACACGGCCAGCACCAGATAAAAAGGACAAGCGTGCCCTGTCTGCAGAGGATGCACCACGTGCATGACTTTGGCCTGCGGACACAGAGGCTGCTTGCCCTCTTATTGCTGCATTGGAGCGTCTGCCTCTCCTTGTTGGCTTTTCCGACATGATGCGTATTGCAATAGACTGTTATAATCGACTGTTATGATCGACCAGTATGACTGACTGCTATAGTACGATGATGCAATTCAGATACAGACTCCGATACAGACTATTTTAACTCCAGCAACACACTACGTAGGGCTGCGGTGTAAGCAATCAGTCTTATATAGAGTGCTGCTGGGACTTGGCTATGAGCCATGATTGGGCAAAGTCATCATGACTTTGCCCAATCATGGCTCTTACAGAGTACTGTAAGAGCAAGGCGCATTGCCTTGTGGGGCGTTCAGCGGTCGAACAGACCGCCGAACGCCCTCATAGTTCATGTGTTCGCCGAACACACGAACTAGCATTGTTCGCGTCGAACTCACGTTCGACTCGAACATCCAGCCCATCTCTACTCCTGGGTTTCCTACCATAGCGTCCTTGATTGAGGGTCTTTATTCCTTCCTTGCAATCTTTGATCAATTGTTCTCTTTTGTCCACGTACAGGGGGGATTAGCTAAAGTGCACAGTGGACACAGGAACATTAAGATCTCTGGAGATGGACTTGTAACTTTGAGATTGTCCATGCTTTTCCACAGAAACTTGGAATGCAATTATTTCTTGCAATTTGGAGAAGGTACCAATAATTTTGTCCAGTCCAGTGGAGTTTTGCGTGGAATGTTAGACTGCACACAAACCTGGTGAGACCTCATGCAGACCTAGAGAGACTGCACACAAACCTGGTGAGACCTCATGCAGACCTAGAGAGACTGCATATAGCCCTGGTGAGACCATGCACAGCCCTGGTGAGACCGCGCACATCCTTCTGATACCCTAAACAGCCCTGGTGAGACTGCACATAACCCTGGTGAAACTGCACACAGACCTGGTGAGATTGCACACAGCCCTGGTGTGACCCCGCACATACTCTGGAGACCATGCAAAACCCTGGTGAGACCCTGCACAGCACTGGCCAGACCCTACACATCCTCTCGAGACTACGCACAGACCTAATGAGCAACAGAGTATGTAGCTTCATATTATTTTGCATTTCTGTATAATGGATTGCAGGGATTTGTAGTCCTCTATAGCTGATGGTACTCAGCATTGCTGTATAGTGTATTGCTGGGATTTGTAGTCCCTATGTAGCTTGGAATCAGTGGCAAAACTACCAGGGTCACAGCGCTTGCAGCTGTGACTGGGCCCTGGTGCTCCACCACTGTCCTAAAATCAATAGTCTGTAATGTTTTAGAAAAACTGTTACATGACGCTAAAAAAGGTATCAATAATTGGTATTGGTGAGTACTCGAGGAAAAGTATCGGTACTTGTACTTGCTCTGCAAAAAATGGTATCTGAATTTGTGGGAGGAGTCTGCGCCTCCTTCTGTTCTTAAGCCGTGCTGGGAAGGGAGGTTTTCTGAATGCGAGGTTCCGTTTGGACATACGAGACGTCATTTCCGGTCTCTTCGTCCTCACTTCCTATTCACTCGCACGAGTCATGTATCGCTAGCGGCTCCTGGCGTTTATTTCCGCTTGCTCTTTCAGGCTGTGCTCCTCTCTGCTCACTATTGAGCCATCATATTTCCATACGCAGGTTACAATACTCCCCGGGGGTTCCTCGTTGCCAGTGGCATCACATCAGCTGGGAGCAGGAAGGTAGGCTGTGGTTTATGTTCCTGCACGTGTGTGGGTTGTGACAGCAAGTGGGTCGGGGGGTTACACTGCGGGGCGCTGCAAGCCAGCGGGCGTGTACCCCACTTACATTTGTTGCACGCAAGTACTGGGGGGTGGGGGGGCACGTTGGAGGGGTGTTGTGCGGGGCACACTACGTATCACTGGGTTGGCAGGGGCTGTCACCCAATCACTGACTGCGTTCCTTCGGCGCACTGTGGTAACTGGTGCGGTGTGCTGCATGCTTCCCGTTGACTGATAAGGGGGTGACATCACTGTGTGTATATTTACACAGGCAAGGGACATTCGTTCAGCAGGCTCATTTCATTACGGTGCGTCAGCAGCTACAAGTACATGCAGGTCGTGCAAGCATATTCCGTGTCTCATGGCATTTCGGGGGTGGACTGCTTGGGTAATGTGTGTTGTACACATATCATATTTGCATGTGCATTTTCATACTCGGCTGTAGCAGCATTTCAGGGCTTTTACGCAGCCCACATCATTCATGCTTCATCACATTACATTTCAATTTTCACGCAGACACGTTCATGGGCTGGCATTTATGTTTAGCTCACAGCGGATGCACTGAGGATAAATTTGTCAATACACGTATCTTAGTTCCTCAGGCTCAGTCATACTTCATACGTTTCGTTCGGTACACACTGACGGATAGTCAGGGGTTGGACACACTTCTCGCAGGAGATAGCCACAGTCGAACTGGATCAGGTGGCGGCGTACGGCAGAGCATGGTACCACGCACCATTGGTCAATCGGACCATGGTATGGATAAGTTCCCCGACACGGGGGTTTAGCACGCACAGCTACTTACCAGAGTGTTCATTATTTCATTTACACACGGAAGTTGCGGAAGTGTCATCCCTGTTATTTGTTGTTTTTCAGTTCTTCGAGGTAGTCATGTCTCACGTATCCGACAGCGAGGAGTTCGCATCACTACCGGCAACGCCAGGCAGAGGTTCAGAGCAGGGTAGTGCTCCATCTATTAGAGCATGGACTATTCTGAAACTCGTTCTGGAGCTGCAGAAGAGAGGCATTCCTTTCTCGGCCATGGCGAGGAAAGCCGAGTTGTTTAAGCTGTTGTTCCCCGCGGCCGCTGCTACCGTAGCATCAATTCAGACACTGGCTACCTCACTAACGCAGATTAATTCCGCTTTAAATGTCATCACCACCTTGTTGCACGATTTGCAACAGAGAACGGATAATCTAGAGAAGCAGGCTACCCCGGTTCCGGCGGCTGCTGCGCAGGGTGCACCGGGCACTTATTTGGTTGTTCCAGGGACTTCCGGCACTCGGGGGGACATGACTACAGGTACAGTGACTTTTCCCCCAAATATTAAACCAGCACATTTTGTGCCGGCCAACCTTAAAAAAGAGATACTTGAGGGCAAGGACGTGAATTTAACATCTCTTCTCATAGCGACACACGGTGTAACGGACAATAAGTCATTTGCGTGCGGAGATGTTTCAGTTATATTAAAGGCCAGAGACCCTAGATCAAACCGTAAGTTGACCTTAACGGAGTTTGTTTTGGCTTTCGGCATTTTTAGAGATGTGGTGTGCTCTGTGAGCCCCAATCGGAGGGAAGAGCTGGACATGTACTTACATTTGGTAGTAGACTTGGGGCACAAGTACGGAGGCTTCGCCTTCTACGACTATCACCGGGCATTTTCAGTGAAAGCTGCGGCAGGCCTGTCGCAGATTCAGTTTGTATCAAACTGGGGTAGGATAGATACCGAGCTGTTCTGCAGGCATTTTGCGGGGCACAAGGCTCCGGTATGCACTGTCAATCGTCCGCGCACACAGCCAATTGGTGCCCCACTCCGGCGTTGTCAGAAGCGGCCACCATTCACAAGCCGGCAGGGTTGTTATCTAACCCGTCCGGGGCAGTCCCCACACAGTTTGACAAGTTGGGTATGCCTAACCAGTGCCTGGGCAAAGCCCAGATTTGTAATAATTTTAATTACAAATCGTGCAACTACCCTCAGGGTCGACTTTTACACATTTGTTCGGTCGGCTTTAGAGCGTATCCCAAAGTCAATTGCACAGTGCATAGCGCGCAGCCATGATGACTAAGCCGGGTGGATGTGGAAGCTTTAGCGTTTTATTTAAGGGCCTATCCAAACCCCTCATTGACTAATTTCTTGACGGACGGGTTCACATCAAGGTTTCACACAGGGTTAATCACGCTGCCACAGATATCACATGAATGCCCCAATTTGATGTCAGCAATGGCTGATCCAGGCAAAGTTGATTTGCTGTTGAAAGATTAACTAGACAAAGGTTTTGTTATAGGCCCTTTTTCTGAACCCCCATTTTCCTTGTGGAGGGTCAACCCCATCGGGTTAGTGTGTGGGAAGTTTTCCAATAAACATCGTTTGATTTATGATTTGTTGGCACCTCATTCATTGCACATTCCTAGTTTGAATGTACTGATTCCGTCACAGGAGTTTTCACTCAAATATTCCGCAGTTGATCAGGCGGTGCAGTACATCCTCCAGTCAGGCAAGGATTCTTGGCAATCTAAAGCGGATATTTCAGATGCTTTCAAACTTCTACCTATCAAACAATATTTGTGGCAGTGGCTTGGGTTGAAGTGGAGGGAGCTGTATTATTTTGCTGTCAAGCTGACCTTCGGGTCTAAAAGTAGCCTGTGGTTACTTGATACGTTTGCTCAAACCCTTCACCGGGTCTTGGAGCACCAGATTGGTTGTCAAAAGGTTTTGCATTATCTGGATGATTTTCTGCTCATAGAATCTCCGGACATGGTGCCACGTGACCTTGGCATCTTGTTGGATACATTCAGGGTGCTGAACGTCCCTGTGGCACACCATAAGGTGGAGGGTCCTCTTAAGGTAATAACGTTTCTGGGCATCATTCTTGATACAAATTCCATGCAAGCCAGCTTGCAGCTGGACAAGTTGGTTAGGATTAGAGACGCTTTACACTTACTGGTCGTGTCTCCAGTGTGTTCCAGAAAGGAGCTACAGTCATTATTAGGTATGTTGAATTTTGCCATGCGTATTGTCCTGCAAGGTGTTATGCAGAGCCTGGTATTGAAAGCTTTGATTTATCTGGCTTTCTATGGGTTTCTGTGACCAGGAGAAGTCACCTGCTCCAGTTCCAGGTCCACCGCAATCAGTTAATTCGGTTCCCAGGTTATTATTTGTTAATGTTGGTGAGGAGCAAGACCAACCTGGTAGGTGCCCCCACCGAAATAAAGTTGTTCCCTTCTGGCAACGCCTGGTGCCCTGTGACAGTATTGGACAGTCTTATGTCCGGGTTGTCCCAGGAGCTGGTTGACAGTACTTTTGTCACGTACCTTAGATGGAGCCTGAGATGAAGAGGGCGGCCTCTCTTGCTGCTCCAGTCCAAACCCCATTGGATGGTGGGAACAGGTGCGTGAGGACAAGGAGTGGCACAAGTGCCGGTAGGTTGCGACTCCTGACGAAGCTGTGTGCAGGTTGCAGAGGTCTCGGAGCAGGATGCAGGTTGGTAAGAAGATCCTAGAAGCAGAGTAACACAAGCCGGGTCATCCACAATCTGGCAACGAAGTACAGAATCAGAAGGCAGGACGTAATCAGAAACAGGCCGGGTCGGTGACTTGCAGGCAGCGTGGTACCCAGGGAGCAGGCAGGAGAGAGGTCAAAGACAAACCGAAGTCAAGAAACACAGAACAGGAGCAAGGTCAAAACAGGCCGGGTTGGTAGCAGGAATACAACAGGTAAACAGGATCCAGGAACACGGTAATAGCTGAAGGTCAGCAGGGAGGTCTGGGTGTCTCTCAGCCTTAAATAGCCCTTTTGGGCCATCATTAGGAATGGGCGTGTGCACGTGGATGCAGGTGCCCGTCCAGCATTCTGGCTTCATGACACCTTTGTTGCCTTTCCCGCGTACTCCACTTTCATCAAATCAGTTCATTGTACACATTAGTCTGCTCCTCAGCCAGTTAGGGGTTAATCCCACAAACGGTATTCCGGACATTCATTCTGCATTGGGG
>NW_017307309.1:214974-253260 GCF_000935625.1 Nanorana parkeri
TATATATATATATATATATATACACACACACATATACACATATATATATATACACATATATACACACACACACACATAAATATATATATACATAGAGAGAGAGAGAGAGAGAGAGAGAGGAGAGAGACTGTATATATACACAGATATATATTTTACACATATATACACACACAGATACTGTCCCCTTCTTTTCCGACAGCAGGGAGGCAGTCCTTATCGGTGCACAAAATGGCCCTCATGTAACTGTTTGTGAGCGCCATTTAGTGCAGTAGTACACTAAGTTGCACACTGAGCCTGGGCTCAGAGGATGTGGGTTGAATGACACTGGCCATCATTCAACCCAAAGGACTGAGTACATCTAGTCATGGAAAAGAAATACTGCAGGGCCTTCTAATTTCTGGTTGGAGTTTTGCTTTAATCCAGTTATGGTAATCTTGTGAAATATATTTACTGTTGTATCTCAGACTGGGAGAAAGAAGGTCGGAACTAAAAGTCAATTAAGCCTCTATTCTGAAGCACACAGCTGTCTGAAGAGAAGGGTTGCAGGGATGACTATATGACTACGTCACTACTTTATTGTCCAATCTGGGTTTGTTGGCTTTGGGGTTGTAGAATCTGCAGGGTGGTCACAGAGTGGGTCATGCTTTCTGGGAATGTCTGCCTGACAACTCTAGGTAAACAAAAATACAAATCCTTTGGCAGGTAAAACCATTCACATACATGTATCCAAGTGTGTATTAAGTTGGAGACCTTAATGCTTCTGCTTTTGAATTCCTTGCCTAGAGTTTACACAGCTTCTGCATTGCAGATACACAGAAATGATTATGCAGCTTTTATTAAATATTTTGCAAACCAGTAATGAATTAATGTGCTGCCTGTGAGCCACATTTATGATTTTATAACATCTCGTGCTACAAGAGGAAATCAGAAAGGGCACAGCTGATCAGTGTAAAGTACATTCAGCTCAAAAGCTATAGAAAACAATATAAATTGGTTTCTAGTATGTAACTCATCATATACCTAAAGAACATGTTTAGCTTTTGGGTTTAATTACCTATCAGCTTCTAATATTTTACAAAGATTTCAATAGGAAAATCTCTGCAGATATCAGCTCAAGATCTTGCTGCTGAAATATTTCAGATATATATACAGTACTGTGCAAAAGTTTTAGGCAGGTGTGAAAAAAAGCTTTATGCAATATGGAGGCAGGCCCAATCATTACCCCTCCCAGGCTGGCAAGACAGTTCCAGTGATGTGGACAACCACCACCAAAAAAACATACTTTACTTCATAAAGAAAATTCAATAATAATTGAATTTGAATAACCTATACAGCATAATTTTACTCAAAACACGAACAATAATACATTACGAGTACAGTCAAGTAGGGCACATTATTACCATAAAAAGATGTCAAAGATCAACTGAAAAAATACCATGAAAGCCACACAAAAAAAAAGTAAAAATAAAATATACTTGTGATTGTGCACATGACGAGCAAGTGAAATAATTCTCAACTAATACTAAAAGATAATGCAATTGGTTCAAATGTAAAAAACATATCATATGTGTATCAATACAAGCAAGGTGATGTTGATGTATCCAAATAATGTGGGTGTGCAAAAAAAAAGGTTTCCTTAACAAACCATATATTGAAATACAATAAATCACACATAATAATGAAAATATAATGAAAATATTCCCCCCTAAGTGTCAATCATTGGAATTCCTCTCAGAAATATTCCAACATTATTCTTATAAATAGTGTATCCGGTGTGCCATACCTGAATGTCTATGAAACTACTTTGGATAGCATTATTTAATTTATGTCTAATATTATAATCTTGATCTACTAAATAACTTCCAAATATCCATATTCTAAGGTGGGGCATAGGCACAAAAAAGGTGCCGTATTTAAAATGAAAGGAACATGGACCACATGTAAATAACATATAAATGATTTTATCATTTATGCATAAAAATGTAGAATAGACAACACATCTACTACATGCTAAAATGTATATCATCATTAAATTCCTTGCATTATCTTCCACTTCTTAACACCACAGCATAGCTCCTCCCCAGACCACATATGCACATTGTATAAAACCGCAGAATAGGCTTTAATGTCATCAATTTCCTCTTCACAATAAACTGAACATATTTCTTAACCATCAGAACATTAATCCTTTGTCACAAATATTTAATTAATCCGAGTCACATATAAATGTACACTGGGTCCAGCCTTCTACGCGTTTCACTGAAGCTTCTTCAGGAAGATAAGAGGCCATTATTTGGATTTGTGGTGGTGGAGCAGCCCCAAACCCAGGAGACAGGGAAAGCGAAAAACCACGCCAAGGTGACCAGGCAAAAAAAACCTAAATAATCATCCATAAACACTTAACGAGTATAGACAAAATATCCAACCAATTTCGAATCGGTTATGGTCGACCAAAACTTCCTGTGTTAGTACTTTACCCAAGTGAATCCCCGTCACACCACCAAAGCCTCCAAGCCTGCGACGCGTGCAGCCGGGGTGGGCCAACGGCTCCCCCAGTATATTGCAATATGTAAAATATATGCCATTTTGTTCCTGGACATGTTTTGCTATATAGCCAATCAGATTTCATGTTATGGTAAGATTAAACAAGAATTTGGAACACCACCACCATTTATGTGCTCCTTTTTGTTGCTTCAGTTTTAATAATCAGCCCCTTAAACTTTTTTCCCTTACAGCCTGTTATAAACGAACAACAAACTAGAAATGGATTGAAAACATATACATGTCTATCAATAAAACCAAAGCATTTGTGTGCATCCATTACATAATCTAACCGCAGCTACAGAGTTTTTATACAGGCAATTTGTAGGCATTGTACAATTTCAATGATTCAAAGTAAAAAATTTCATTTTTTTTGTGCCATATAGCTTAATCTTCTACTGTATATTGGGGTTACATGCAATTCTATAGAAATATAAAGCACAAATACCATACAGCAATTTTAAGATGTCAACAAGCACCATATAAATACATGGAATCAAACAGAATACAGCAGAAAAGGCCATCTCTAGTAACACTGATTTTAAGACCCAATCCACAAGCTTCATACCGAGAATCTACTTTGAACAGATAGAAAACTAAACCCTTTCACGACAATTTGTTGATGCAGAGCAGTAAGAAATAGAGACGTCTGAATCATCAATAACGGAGCTGCAACTTCAGAGTAGTGTGTTCATTAAATAAAGAGCACCAATTATGCTAATTGTTTCATAGGTTGGGAGAAGGTTTGGTGGAATGAAAGAAGAATATACTTTTAGCATCTGATTCCATTAATATCTCAGGAAAAAAAGGGAGAACATTAACCCATTCCAACAAAATGATGGGTTTTAGAACACTGTACACAGACTAGAATACTCCACCTTGCCTTAGGCACCTTTTACACAAGTATTCAGCCTCTCAGGTTTTCATTACTCTGTTTGCAAATGAAAAATGGACAGTGATGTATCACTATGGGCGTGTGGATGTATGCAGATGACCATCCGTTTTCATCCCTATACATTCATGTCTATATAAGTTTGTGCACAAAAACAGAATATGTTTTGCATCCTTTTAAGTTCTTACGCAGGCTTACAGATGTATGCGGAATGTCATCCGCATATGTGCTTTTAGTAAACATCTGCTTTTGCATAAAAAGTGAAGGTCAATACTTACTTTATCGGGCACTCTCTTAATAACATGTGATACAGGAAGAGGAGCATTTACAGAATGTAGTTTGCATCAATCTTTTCATTTAGTATCATTGACGAAAGGTGTGAATATGGCACGTGCGATCTCAAATGAGAAAGTCATTCATCTTCTCAATGGGAGGCCAGTGCTACATGGGACATCTTCTGAAAGCAGTACAGTGATAAGGGGGATTAGAAGAAGCTGTGGCAGGAGGTATTCTAGGCTGTACCCTCAACCAGGGCAACTGAGTAAGAGGCAGAAGGAGGCAAACTGTGACAGTTTCTCTACTCCCCGCTGGGACACAGAGCAGCACCCAGCGAGGAGGAAAGAAATCACGGATGCGCCGCTATTTCTGGAGAAAAAGTGCCATTTTCGGCGGCCGATATATCGGTACATCCTTAACAAAAATAATAAAATATTTACTTTGAAAGTAAAGAAGTAAAAAATACATGCTTATGTTGGACTTCTAGTTAATGGCTACCAGCCATGGAAGGTTTCCATAAGGTTCTGTACAAATGGTGGCAGTGGGCAGGTTAGTAGTTGAAAACAGGAACTGCACTCTGCTCCCAGCTTCACCGAACACTGACACCCGTTCTAGCACTCAGCACCAGCATTATCCCAGCTAGGCTTATCTCTGGCTCCCCTAAAAGCTGCTCCTGTTCCAGAAGGCAGTTGCAAATGGGACACTCTGCAAGCAGAAAGGGAACCGAGCCTGAGAGAAGGATGGCTGAGCAAGTAGGAATGACCCAACCTATTACAGATCTATCTCTGACATATCCTCTTTCACACACCTCTCCCAGGCTACCTCACACAACCCTCCCCCCAACTGACACACATTACTCTCTGGCAGCTAACACGTATCCCCACCACTGACAAACATCCATCCTTGGCACCTTACAGAACCCACACCCCTGCCTCCCCATTGGTACAGATCTCTTGCACCTCACCCAAATCCTCTCCTACACTGACACACATCCATCTTTGCCACCTCACACAAATCCCACCACTGTCTCACACCCATCCTTGGCACCTCACACCACACCCGCAATAATGCACATTCCTCTCCATTTGCCTCACACACACATCACTCCATGACTGCCTCACCCCACTCTTCACTTTTATCCTTCCCTGGCTGTCTAATCCACCCTTGTATGCACTGACCCCACTGGCTGAAGCCCCGCCCAAGACCCGCCCCCAAGCTAGTGTGAAGGAGGAAGGGAGGAGAACGGGAGGAGCCTCCCTGTCCCTCACTAACTACGTGTCAAAAGCTGGATGCAACGCTGCCTGTAATTAACAGGCAGCGCTTCATTCATAACAGGTTACACAGCGGGAAGGATTTGCTCTGTAACCTGATAGATGCCGATCTGAATGGAGAAAAAGCTGTCAGCTTCAGACTTGAAGATGACAGCTTTTTCCTCCATAATTCTGGGTGAGGCTCTGCCTCACATGCCTCCCCTAACCGCACGTCCCTGATCCAAATTCCCCATGCTTAATGCAAGTCGGTACACAGCTGTGCAACCTTTTGACACTTCTACCCTCATTTAACACTGATCACTTCTCCTTTTCTCCAGCTGTCATACCCTCCTCCTTTCTCTTTTTTACACACCACCCCCTGGCATAACCTCTGCACTCCTCTTCTGCACATACTGTCTGCTGTCATACCCTCCGCATTCCTTTCCTGCATGTACTATATACTGCCAAACCTTCCACACTTCTGTCAAACCCTCCCCCTTTCTCTTTTTTACACACCACTCCCTGGCCTAAACATACTACCTCCTGTCACAGCCTCCACACTCCACTCCTGCACAATCTTGGTGGAATACCCTCCACAATTTCTCTCCTGCAGGTACTGCTCACTGTCATACCGATGCGACCGCAGATTGCCTGCCGCGATGCGACCGTCTGACCTCTGCATTGTGCGTCACACCCTGACCTCTGCATTGTGCGTCACACCCTGACCTCTGCATTGTGCGTCACACCCTGACCTCTGCAGCTCGGAAATAACATTTTTCAAATCGATTCAGCTGCGTTAGGTCCTGCGCAGCAGCCTTCTGTGGAACCAACCTGCACCTGCTTACAGCCCGCACATCTCCCCCTCCCGAGACCCTCCGCACCCCTCCTAAGACCCTCTGCACAAGACATCAGGCCAGCATTCCAGGGCAAAGAGGCAGCACAGAGTATGTACCAAATTCATATACTATTCTTCTGAATTGCTTTATAATGTATTGCTGGGATTTGTAGTCCTCTGCAGCTGATAGCATTTTGCATTAGAGTGTAAGCTTCTCTGTGCAGCGACTGCTGTCACTGGTTCAGTGTTCTCTGTACAGTACTACGGTATATGTCAGAGCCATATGAATGTAAAATAATAGTGTGCGACTATGGGGGGACATTAGAGTGTAAGCTCCTTTAGTGCAGAGAGAGCTGGGGAGGGGGGGTTAGGGGGGCAGTGAGATCCAGTTCCGGCAACCCCCCTTGGGAACAGGAAGGGGGGCCCCAAGAAAAAAATGTTGCACCAGGGTCCTGTGTTCCTTAGGTCCGCCACTGGCAAAGTCAATACCTTTTATTGACTGGGATAGTGTCACATTTATAGCGACGTTTCGGAACCAAGTGGCTCCTTCTTCAGGCAAACAAAGTTTGCCACTTTATTTTTGCTTGAAGGAGCCACTTGGTTCAGAAACGTCACTATAAATGTGGCACTATCCCAGTCAATAAAAGGTATTGCATCAAGTTGGAGTGCGAGTGACCATTAAATCGATTTTGTACGTCGGGTAAATAGACACCAAACCTGTCAAGCTTTAAAATTGCGTGCGTCCGTGAAATTTAAAAAAACTACCATGGCCAAAATTGGCCATAGGCGACCCTTTAAAAGCTTTTACCGCTCATCAGTTTAGTGTTATCAGTGATTGATGGCCCTACAATCTGTGGCGATGTGTGACATAATCTCTAAGGGCCCGTTCACACCAGATGCAGTGCGTTCCAGACCGATTCTGGCCAGAACACACTGCCTCGCATTGCGGCCTGCCCACTTTTTTGTGGGGCAGGAGGGGGCGTGGTGGGCCTCCGTGTATGTAAACTGTGTATGTAAACAGCCACGCCCTCCGGCCGCAATGCGATCGGCCGCACGGGATCGCACAACACATTATGCCTGCGGTTCGGTGCGCTCAAAATGCTGCAAGCACTATTTTGATCACACCGGACCGCAGGCGTAATGTGCCTTGCATTCCCGTGCGACTGAACACATTGCGGCCGGAGGGCGTGGCTGTTTACATACACAGCGGGCTTCGGCTGGTACGCGCGAGCAGAAAAAAAAAATCACGTACATGTACGTCCACCCGCTGGGAAGAGGTTGCCATCCGCCCGTGTATTTACAATGGGCGGATGGCAAGTGGTTAAGGGACTAAGGGAACCTGAGTTTTTCTATATAGCCAATATTATTTGGATTACATAGATCTGAAAAGAATCCGCAAAAACAAATAAGCTCTGCCCCAGGGCCCTAACTAGAAATCACAAAACCCCAAAGCTAGAGTTCTACTTTAAATCATTTTCCAAGCAGTCATGTGACACACACTCGCCAGAGCTTTTCAGACTATGGAGGGCTGACAGTAGTAACATAATTCCACCAACATTTGTACTGCTTACAGCCACTCAGACACACCCACTAAAGCTTTGTCACGTGACCACTTGCAAATAGTCATCCAGGACTTGCTCAAAAGGCAGCATATAGGGATGTCCCTGCTCTAGAGCATGGGAACTACCCACTAGCTCTGCAAATAATCACCTCTCCTAGAGTGATACAGTGTCTGCATGTTCGCTCACCAGCATCAACATTCTCACCTGGTCTTCTTCAAGCTTTTGAATACAGACACTGAGGATGTACACTAAGGATGTACACTGAGCTGCCTATGCACAGCTTTATGTACATTCAAAAGAAGTTGTGAATAGGAGGTTAAAAAGCTTTTAGCAGAAGAGACATAGAAGGATTTTTACTAAGATTGTAGCAGACAGAATCTGGTAGTGGAACTGGCATGACAGAGAGAGGGGAGGGAGACCAGCAAACATTAATTTCATGATTACGTCCCCGCAGAATGCACCCGGAAGAGACAACAGTTTTGTTACAGTTTCTGAGCTATCGTTCCCCAGCCGCAGAGGCCAGGGAAGAATTTAAACAAGCAAGATCAGCTTAAATAGGCTACAAAGGTGACATTAGGAGCCTGACAGACCCTTAATGTCTCCTTAAAGAGGACCTATTACCACTAAAGTAATATCACATAGGAGGCTTCTAATGAAACAAACATCTAAAAAGGTAAAAAATATATTTTTAAAATATAACCTGAGCAATCAATGAGAATGATGAAGAGGAGAAAGGGAAAAAATTAAAATACTCATACTGTCCATTGCATATTATCTGTTCTCACACTGCAAAGAAAGAAAGTTAAAGGGGTTAATAAGTAATTAGGGATGCACCGATGCCGGTTTTTCAGTATCAAGTGCGAGTACCGATATTTATCTTTCGGCACTTGCCGATACTGAGTACTGATACCAGCACTTCCGGGAGCATGGAGCCAGCTTACCGACCAATCAGGAAGCCGGGCGGCGGGTCATTACCCTCCACCCGGCTTCCTGATTGGCCTGGAAGCTGCCTGCTGGCCTGCTTAATGCTGACTGGCCCAGGAAGCCAGCTTCCCAGCCAATCAGTAAGCCGGGAGGCGGGCCATTATGCGGGGCCCGGCTTCCTGATTGGCTGAGAAGCCGGTTCCATGTTTCCTCGCGGCACTGTCGGTCAGAGGAAATCTCCTTCTGACTGAAGTTCTGGTATCAGGGTTATTGGAGCATTTGGACGACTACACTAGTATCGGTATCGGTGCATCCATAGTGATTATAATAATTTAACATCAATTCTCGTTTTGGCCAATCAATAGGGCAAAGGGGTTGATTTACTAAAGGCAATTAGGCTGATCACTTTTCCCTTAGCTTATTGAATGAGGTAAAAGCTGCTTTAGGAGAAAGGTTTCTCTTTAAATGGGAAACTCAAGCACAAAAGCAAAGCAAGCCACAAGTTAGCAAATAGCCATGATTTAGTGCCATTAAAGTGTATTTCTAGCAAAACGTTTGTTATTAATATTATTTAGAGTGGGAAATGTAAAAACCCGTTAGTTTGGGGGTGTTCTGTGTTCACTGCAGAGATTTTCCTTCACCTCTTGTTATAGAGACACAACAGGAATGAGTGCCGCGGCCATGAGGAGGCCCATCACTGATCCCCCGCTGCCCTTTGACTCACTTTCAACCTGCAAGGATGTACGGCTTAGTATATGTCCCCTACCATCGTCCCTTTAACACAGCTGTGTCTCCTGGCTTGACAGCTGTGGCTGGGCGGGGTCTTTCTCGAACTGCTCTTGATTAACTATGGCTTCCTCATTCCCGGGGTCTGGCCCTGTCCCTTGAACTGTCCAGCGTGCCCGGATCCGGGTGAGAAGAGCACAGAGAAGGAGTAGAGGTAGGTGTTAGGCAAGTGCTACTTATAAAGAAAATGTGACTATTGGGACACATTGTCACATTAACAGGGTGACAAATTGTCACCCTGATGAAGGGACCCTGTGCGGCCCCGAAACGTTGGTAGTTTAGTTTGTGAGAGATTTGTCCAAATAAATGGACGTTTATTATTTGGACATCATTTACCGAGTGCTGGTGATTCCTGCTTTTCACTGTTGTTGTGCACGGCGCCATCCGTGAGTATCACTGCGAGCACCACCATTGCTATGGGCATAGCATTTACTATTGGGACCCAATGATTATTACCACAAATATTGCAGCACATTGGAGGCCAGCTATTTTAATCTGCTATTAAACTGACAGCAGATTTTGACTTAGAACAACAAATTAAAAAAAACAAACACTCTTAAAAAGCCACATAGAAAACAGTTATTTGGTCAGAAAAATTGATTCTAAGTAGTGAACAGGTTGGATTACCACTTTTCTCTAGTGATAACACATAGTGGCACTGAAACTGTGATTGATAATCACTAAGATCTGTTGTATACAGTTGCCGTGCATTGGTTCTGGGCTGCGGTCTGAGGTTTGCCATGTATTGCTTCTAGTCTGCTGTCTGAGGTTTGCCATGCAATGCAAGACTTGCCCCTGGGCGCCCCATGGCCTCACGACCTTGCTATGCCTCTGATGAGGGGATAACCCATTTTAGACAATTGTCACAGGGGCAGGTGCCCCCAATGGAAGGTTTACTTTGGTAACAATGGTAAAATTTTATATTTGCCATCATACTCTGGCTAAAGATACCCTTTAACCTTACACATCTGAGCCAATGTATGGCATTTATGCAACATACCATGTAACCTGCTCCATTGTTTAGCATAAGTGATCAATTACCAACAATTTTTGGTCACCTATGTAAAGTGACAAAAAATCCCTTGTCATTCAGCCATAGCAGAACTGCCTTAACATAAAAGATCCAAGATGAAATTTGCTTCAGTGTGTACGATAAAGGGTTGAACAAGGTGGAAGTGCTGTTTTGTCTCAGTAATGACAGAGGCTGTTAAACTCATCCTCTTGTTACATCCATAGTAAATTAAAGGGACTTTTTTCTGGAGAAGCAGCGATAACAGTCTCCTGTAGGCAGTGCTATCTGCTTTCTGTTCACAGGGCAGAGTGACAGCTCTGGGAGGATAAATGAGTGGGTGATGAACCAATCTGCATTCCAGCACTGATAATCCAGCCGGCTCATTGGGAATCTCAGTTTGCTGCTCTAGTCTGAGGCCGATCGGTGGTACATTTGTTAACCCATTAGTGGCACAGCTTCAGAAAATGTTTTCGCTGCTGGGGAACAGAGCAATTTTGCCATTTTTGCTATGCGTTTGTTTAACCATAATATCTATTTCCTCATTGCATCTACACATATTAAATATGTTAAAGGACAAAATGGGCTTTAATTTGATGTGCATATATAAATTCTTTTTTTATTTTTTTAAATAAAAAATTGGGGGAAAAATGCAAATAAATAAAAATTTTCACTGTTTTGGTAATAATAATAATAATAATAATAATAATATGTCCCTTTACGGACGGGCACTCATTGTACTACATGACGGGATTATCCCGTCATCGGTAGTTAACGAACTGAACGATCGTGACAGGATAATCCCGTCATCAGTCGGGAAAGGGTTAAAGACTATCTCCCTATGACCGCAAGTGCCAAGGAAACATGGAGCCGGCTTCCTTTCCAATCAAGAAGCAGGGCTGTGGGTTATGATCCGCCTCCAGGCTTCCTGATTGGCTAGGAAGCTGGCTTCACTTGTTGCTAGGCAACCCAGCTTCCTAACCAATCAGGAAGCCGGGTGGGACGTAATGACCCGCCTCCCCACTTCCTGATTCGTCAGGAAGCCAGGCTGCCTAGTAACAAGTGAAGCCAGATTCCTGGCCAATCAGGAAGCCGAAAGGCGGGTCATGATGTGCCTCCCGGCTTCCTGATTGGCTAGGAAGCTGGCTTCACTTGTTGCTAGGCAGCCCAGCTTCCTAACCAATCAGGAAGCCAGGCGGGACCTAATGACCCACCTCCCCGCTTCCTGATTCGTCAGGAAGCCAGGCTGCCTAGTAACAAGTGAAGCCAGCTTCCTGGCCAATCAGGAAGCCGAAAGGCGGGTCATGACGTCCCTCCCGGCTTCCCAATTGACTAGGAAGCAAGCTTGTTGGTAAGCAGCCTGGCTTTCTAACCAATCAGGAATCTGGGTGACGGGTCATGATCCGCCACCCGACTGCCTGATAATCTGGGCACACAGCACCGGTACTCTGTATCGGCGTGCACCGGAAAAAAAAATATCGGTACTCGTAACCGAAAAACCGGTATCAGTGCATCCCTAGTTAATACATATAAATTAATACATAACATACTGTGCATTTGTATCTTAATAAAGCTATGATTTTCTAAAACTAAACCTATGCAAAAGTATCTGTGTACAGAATGCTCCAGAAATGTAATTTCCTGCTCACGTGGTAGACTTACTGCTTACCAGCAACACTGGGATTGGGATGATTATAAAAGACAGACCCGCAAGCTTAGAAATCAGGAATGAGGAAATTATCAGACAATCTCTACCTGCACATCATAAACAGGTTACAGCATGCAAAGTTGTCTTGGATCCTTGCAATGGACATCACTGACCTGGAGTGGACTAATATTTGCTTAACAATACTACTTTGCTTTAAAGTGGAACAAAAAGTCCACAAATACTCGCCTCTGCTCAATAGATACGATGTCTACAAGTTCATTTGGCAGCACCTACATCTTCGCCCCAACTTTCTTCAGGGTTCGTTATCTTCTGCTATCTTGACTGACTAGTCCACATGCATGGGAGTTAATTGACCCCAGTAAACGATTACAGGAGGAGATTCCAACATAAAACCCTTACAATTAATGCATTGTATTGGGTGAAAGACTAAATCTGATATGGATTTTACTGCATGTGGTTTTAACCAACAAAGGGAAAATCTTCCTCTTTCCCTGTGCTGCCTGTAGAAACAAGCCTACTGTGGCTTATGGCAAATTTGGCCATGCCACAGCAGGTAAACCGTTTTCTCGATACGCATATCAGTTTCAGAAAGAAAATAAGACATTACATAATAATAATGAAAATGTCAAATGTATGCCTTTCCCACTTACCCAATTTTCTCACTGCTCACAAAGAGAGCAAAGATGTGTTTCCTTAAAGGAGAACTATGAGGTGAGTGCATTTCACTCACCTCATAGTTCTAGCCGACCTGTGACAATGAGACAATGAGTCACAGGTCGGCTCAGTAGATCGGGAAGTGAGCGAACACATAGCGGCGTTCGCTCACTTCTCGATCCTGTCACAGCTCTCTGCCGTGACAGGGGAGTGGCTGGATTCCCCGCTCCGATCTTCCAGTGCTGACTGGCAGAACGGACGGGGATAGGCAGAGCCAGCTGTCACGCACGCATCTGGGCGGATCCAGACATAATTGTCGGGATCTGTTTCAGCTGCGGCATCTCGTATACCGTGAGCTGTAGCTTGCGGTATACTGCGGCGTCTCAGTATACCGCGAGCTGTAGCTCGCGGTATACTGAGCTTAGGGTGAAGGGAGGACGCTAGTCTGTATTAACCCTAATTTGCCCTAACCCTATAGTTCTCCTTTAAATCCCTGGTGCCCAATAGGGCTAAAACAACTAATCGATAAAGCGCGCACGCACACACACACACACACACACACACATATACAGTGGGGCAAAAAATTATTTAGTCAGCCACCAATTGTTCAAGTTCTCCCACTTAAAAAGATGAGAGGCCTGTAATTGGCATCATAGGTAGACCTCAACTATGAGAGACAAAATGAGAAAACAAATCCAGACAAATCACATTGGCTGATTTGGAACTAATTTATTTGCAAATTATGGTGGAAAATAAGTATTTGGTCAATATCAAAAGGTCATCTCAATACTTTGTTATATATCCTTTGTTGGCAATGAGAGAGGTAAAACTTGTCCTGTACGTCTTCACAAGGTTGGCACACACTGTTGCTGGTATGTTGGCCCATTCCTCCATGCAGATCTCCTCTAGAGCAGTGATGTTTTGGGGCTGTCGCTGGGCAACACGGACTTTCAACTCCCTCCAAAGATTTTCTATGGGGTTGAGATCTGGAGACTGGCTAGGCCACTCCAGGACCTTGAAATGCTTCTTACGAAGCCACTCCTTCGTTGCCCGGGCGGTATGTTTGGGATCATTGTCATGTTGAAAGACCCAGCCACGTTTCATCTGCAATGCCCTTGCTGATGGAAGGAGGTTTGCACTCAAAATCTCACGATACATGGCCCCATTCATTCTGTCCTGTACACGGATCAGTCGTCCTGGTCCCTTTGCAGAGAAACAGCCCCAAAAGCATGATGTTGCCACCCCCATGCTTCACATTAGGTTTTGGATGCAACTCCGCATTCTCTCTCCTCCAAACACGACGAAAGTGTATTTATTTTATTAAATTTCAGAAGTCTCTCCCAGCACCCCTGTATAAGTGAGAACAAAGCTTTTAGCTTGTTTGTTCAAGAGCACTTAGCTGCTGACAACTGCAAGGGGTACACTGCTGCTGCAGCTAAAGTGATATTTCCAATATGTTTTTATTTATATATGCTGCCTTTAAAAGTAAACACTCGCCTTATCACCAAAGCGGTCTCCCACAGATCCAGTGCTGCCCTTCTTCCAAGTTTAATGATGCTCAGTGTCATCTAACCCCTTTCCTGTGAGATCAGGCTGTCATGGTCCCTTCCCTAGGGGTGTGTTAGCAAATTTACTAAACAATGTATAAAGTTGAAGTACAATGATGCTTGAATGTACACTGGCCAGTACATCATCAGTCATTTAGAAATGGGTAGGGCAGATTAATATATTGCCTACATATGAATAATGGAGAAGCTCACTCTGTTAAAGTAGTGCTTCGCTCTTTCAAGTTCAGTCGATTTAGATTTAATGACAAATGATGTGGGAACATAAGTGTATGCAAGTACGTTTTTCATTGCACAAGGGCAGCAAACACTCAGAAACAGGACCCTCTCACAGACAGGTTTTTCTTCCTGCTGCAGACACAAGCTTCCACTTCTCCTGAGCAATGTATCAAAAAATAAAAAACAATATGTAAAATGCCTTTATCACAATATTATTATTATCATCATCATTATTAGGTGAATGATTAGCAGTTCACATACCATGCATATACTAAGATCTTTGGTTTAAAAAAATAAAAATTATAAAAAAACGATACCTTTTCAAGTGGTTAGACTGGATGTGAAGCTGGATGTAGGGCTGCAATAAATTATTATTTTCATAATCGATTAGTTGACCAATTATTTTTTTGATTAGTCGGATAAAAGAAATTAAATAAATACCATCCTTAAATTTACAATAAAATACACAAATGCAGTGTTACAAAGTTTTTACTTCAGAATAAAACTGCATGCACAATCACACGGCATTGCGGTACAGTGGGGGCAATCGCACTGTGGGTGGGAGGCGCATTTGGGGTGCCATTTAAATGAATGGCATTGCAACGCAGCAGCAGAATTTGTCAAGACGAAACCGAAAATTACTTTTTTTCCCCACCGTTTATAAAAATAAAATTTTAGAATTGTATTGTAAGCAATAGCTTCAGCCAGGGAATGACAGCTGCCAGTGGCAAGATTCCACAGATGGCAGCTGAATGTAAATACAGCAGGTAGTGGGCTGGTGTAATAGTCAGCCTGCTATTGGCCATTTCAAATTGCAATAGCCAAAAGCAGGCTGCTATTGCACCCACCCACTGCTTGCTGTGCCCTCCTTCCAACATGGAGGAGAGAGCTAGGGGATCCAACCAACTAATCGATAATGAGAATAGTTGACGTCTATTCTCATTATGGAATAAGCAATTAGTTGGTTGTAGCCCAGGGTGAACCATAATTTCACAGGAAAGCAGCTCCATGTAAGGTTAATGCACTTATTGAAAGAAAGGTGTACTTTAAATTACATAAACTCTCTAGATATATACAAGGATATCAGGGAATTTAAGACTGGGTAAGAGAGTTGTGGTCACAGGCCTGTGTGGTGTCTTTACATCCAGCTTGTGTGTGTGTCGGCACTGCAACTGCAGACAAAACAGACAGCAAGGGAATGTACATTCAGAAAGCTAATTGTGTAAAGTGACATCTAAGAGGGATCCCTCAAACCTTCCTTTTTTCTCAATCCTGGTCTGGAAAATGTGGTCTCTACACCATACATAAAACTTATGCAGGGGATGCTTGCTTGTAGCAAGTTGCGATCTCAAGGGATTACACAAGTGCACCTCGGCACTAAAAACATTTAGGCCTAGTTCACAGAGGCTTCAGCTTGTACAAGAGCAATATGAACAGCGTGCTTTTTCAGAGCATTTGCAGGACTTTCAGCAAGGTTTGTTGAAGGTTTTAAAGCACTACTCAGCTCCAGTTTGGGAATGTGAAACAGAGATCTTAATGGGAGTGCTGACTGACACGTTAAACAAGCTGCTAGCAAGCTTCAATAAGCGTAAGCACAACTTAAAGCTTTCTCAAAGCCTGCTGAATTTTGATTGCAGCTTGTTTAAAGTGACAGGCATGCTCCAATTAAGGGCTGTGTTTAATATTCCCAAACTGGAGCTGAAGGGTGCTTTACCACTTTACGACTGCTGCAGCAGGGCTATGTCAGCAGACTCCCAGTTGATATAACAGGCAGGAGTTTGCTTACATGTGTAAAGCCAACTGTTGGTTGTGATCACTTCCAGGGGCCATCAAACCTGCTACAAACCCTGTTATGTATCCCAGCGAACATCTGTTTGCTAATCCCCCCTCCATGGAATGTACCCAGAAGTGACAAGAATTGTGTCACTTCCGGGGTCAAAGCTTTCATTCCCTGGCCACTTCATTGGAGTAAAAAGTTTCTAAGAGACCCCTAAAGTCTCCTTAAAGAGAGCCTGTGGAAAATGTTGGGTACATTGGGTATTTTGCATGGGTGCATGTAATTTTGAAGCTTGATATGTTTGGAATCAATTTACCCGATGCAACCTCGTATTTTATATTTGAACCAAAAAATAAGTATTGTAGTGTGTTTATGTGCACTACAATTAATTTAAAAGGTAGTTTTTACTGAAAATGTGGGTTTGATAAACAAAGGCCCTAATATCATGCAACATTAAAATATTGCAATTGCCACCATTTTATTCTACAGGGTCTCTATTTTCAGAATTTATATAATTCTAGGGGGTTTGAAGTAATCTTCAGGCCCAATATGTGCATTTTTTAACATGTGTGCAAAAAATTGTAAAAACGGCCCTGGCAGAAAAAGGCTACAAGAAAGCTGTTCAAAGCTTCACTAATGCTTTGCAAAAGCTTTCCAAAAACTTGCGTATGCATTCTAATGTATCCCTATAGTATTTCTGGGCTCTGTTCACACCAGCAGAATCTGTTCCAGGCCAGACAAAAAAATACTGCTGGTCTCATTTTTTCTGGTGTGGAATGCACTGGAACGCAAAGAAAGACGCCAAAAACGAATGCAAACACATACAAATTCACTGGAACGCACTGGACTGCACCCGAAAGCCCATTTTAAGCTAAAAAAAAAAAAAGCAGGAAAATTGCGGTACATTACGTTAAAAATGCAGCAAAAATGCACTGCACTGCTCCAGATCTGGTACGGACATTAAGTGAACAAGCCCTAAAGGCTCTGGGCACCAAAGACAATGAATCATAGGAGGTAAGTGGAACAGTTAATTTCCCTGCTCTCATTGTTTGACTGCATCTAGGCTCCATTCACACGACTAACAGCCGTGCCGTACAGATCCGTGCTGCGTGCACGGCCGTATCAGGTCGCTCACGGGAAGGACAGGTGCTGCGTGTGATTTGTACGCAGCAGCCTATTCTTCTCTATGGGAGTATGCGGCCATACGCTCGCCTGAGCTGCACATCCGTGCGAGTGCAGGTGTCCGTACTCGTACGCAGACAGAATGGATCAGGCGGCTGTTAGTCGTGTGAATGAGGCCTTACAGTGCAAATGCAGACAAACAGAATGTATGAAAAGGCCTGTGATAACAGTTCTCAAAGCACAGGGAAAGAAAACACAAAAGGAAGAGTTTACAATTGCAAAGGTGCTTGGGATTTCTGGGTACATTACAGAGCTAATGTGCTTTAGTACACATGTCCTAAATTATATATAGTGAAACTTAAAATGTTGGACATTTCAGTAGTTAAGTGTGTATATTTATTTATTTTATAACCCAGTATTTTAAAAGGGTATTGCCAAACACATTTAGCATTCCATGCACTTCCTTATGAGATTATGGACATTACCAATACATTTCTCACACTAATTTTGAAACATTGTGCAAGGCAGACATCAGTTATGCAGCTTCTAATAAACAGAAACTCAAAGCATTAATCCTGACTATGAATTTATTTGGAAGAAGAAAGTTGGCAAAGGAAAAGGTGAAGCTGATGGAAAGGTTCCTCAGAATTTGTGATCAATAATTTAATTAAAAGGTTTCATCATGTAGAGCGTCTGCAGCGATTTAAAGCAGCAGTTCCCTTAATGAATGACAACGTGAGGCAACGTAAAGACATAATCTACTGTTTTAATAATGAACTTATCTCTCTGTAAGCTTACTGTTCTTCCCTAGAAATGGATGGAATATTTTGCAGCTCTAGGCAGCCCAAAAGTAGTTAGGTTATTCCCTCTTGCTGTGTTGTGCTTGGCTGTAATTGGTGTGCTTATTATGTCTAAAGCTGTGTTGACATTTAGAAGCAAAGGGCTCCATTCTATGTGTTGCAAGCCTTGTGAATAAAAGCAGGCATGGGGTGGCAAAGCAAAGTGCCAGGCAGCAGCAGGAATCCGGAATACATTGAAAAGCAGGCTGTTGTGCACAGAGCAGCAGGTGCCCCCAAACCTCTTTTGAAGCAAGAGAACCCCTTTCAAATCACGAGCCCCCTCCTCCTGTGTTAGACTGATTGTTAAGGCTTCGCCCCCTTCAGAACCAGATTAAACAGAGTGCTTTTATTGCACTGAAACAGATCTATATAACCTATCACATTTTATTTTTCAAATGTTTGCAGTTAATGTTTGTTAACATAATTCCAGGATAGATTAAACCACAGTGGCAATATTGTGCATTATATTTATGGTACGCTTATTGTATTTCTTTGTGTCTCTAGTGTCTTCTCTGCGCAAGGTCTTAGAAGAAAACAATACACCTTCAGTTTTGACATGAGCAAAGCTATAACATGGCAGCAAATATAAACTTGAAATTACTATTGACATAGCAGCTAACTGCTATTGATGCTGAAATTAAACTTCAGAGGTCAGCGATATGGATTTTGTCATGGTGAGCAACTCCAATCAATAAGTAATATTAACAATAACTAATTATTCAGGAAACTGTAGGTAATGACCACCTCCATGTGAACATTACCTGATTCCTAAGTGAAATATAGATGGACAGAACGTCCAGGTTAGATCTACTCATCTTCCAATATGGCTTCAACCATTATTTCTAAGTCATGAAATATACATGCAGCAAAAGCTCAATGGGAGGACTGCTAGTATGTCCTTATATTTCTCAAAAGAATAATCTAATTTATTTGTTATAAAGCTCCTGACTTATTGAATTGAATTTATATTTAGTACTTCAGGCAGTTTTTACACAACTGCTGCATGCAATCTTAAAAATGATCACAGTATTTGTGAAAATTAGATGTTAGTGGCCCATCAAGAAATAAAAGGATACAGTTATTTTAGACTAATTAAAGTATATCTATGTAAGCCCAAAAACAAAAGTTGCAGCTTATTCGTTCTTACATGCAGTGACTGCAGTAGTTTTCTTTTTTAAGGCTTTTTTGTTTCTTTTTTCTTATTAATGTTATTTTCACCTAGTGATCTTGCCATGAACACACTTCCTGTCCTAGGGCGACAACACTCGCTCAGTGTACTGTATTTGTAGTGAAGCAATGCTTTCAACCTAGGAAAATGTGTTAGGACTACAGAACATCTTCACCTTTCCTCTTCTCCATAACACAGGGGTAGATGTTCTGTAGTCCTAATATACTTCCTAAAAACATTCTGAGAGACATGACTGTAGAGTGCACAGGACACAGGAGAGCTATGGCTTTCTGGCAGAATCTGAAGATATTTTTTTCAATGGTATATTTAACAGGACAATGGGGATCAAATAAGAGAAGTTCATTATTTGGATTTTTACACATGTGGACAAATATGTTGCTACTCTTACAGCTAATTAGTATTACACGTGTTAAATCTTGTAATCAGTCATTCAGCCTATTTAAATGGAACAAAGTAGTCACTCTGCTGTTTGGTATCATTGTACACACCACACTGAACATGGACCAGAGAAAGTAAAGGAGAAAGTTGTCTAAGGTGATCAAAAAAGAACATTATAGACCAGCAATTTAAAACATAAAGTCTAAAAGATGATCTCCATCTGTGCAGGGCACAATAAAATCTCAAAATGATCAAGGAATTCAAGGAATTCAGCCCAGTTTCAGAAAGCTCTGTCAGGTGCCCCCATACGCTGCATCCCGCGATCGTACAAGAATCGTGCAGTGTAAGGAAGGCGTGCAACCGTTTCTAATGTACGGTTGCACGACTTTTGTATATCGAGCATGTTGGAAAACCACTCGAGAATCGTACGATTTTTTGCTGGTTTTTAACATGATGGAGAGATCACTGCCGAACGGGCTGGTGTGCGCATACGCACACTGCCCGTTTAGCATTGCAGTCATCGGAAGCCCGCCCCTCAGGGGGGCGGACTTGTGATGTTCAAGATGAGCAGATCGTATGTTTTTTTTAATTACTTTACAACCCTTGCAAGACCAAAGTCTTGCGAGGGTTGTAAAGTGTATGGGCACCTTTAGTCGCAGGTCATTAGTACTCTTGCAGGATAATGACCCAAAACGCCCAACTAAAAGCACCCAAGAATGGCAAAGAACAAAACACTGGACTATTCTGAAGTGGCCTTCTCCCGATCTGAATCCTATAGAAAATCTATGGATAGAGCTGAAAACATGCAGTCTGGGGAAAGCACCCTTTAAAGCTTAGACAGCTGGAGCAGTTCACTGAAGGAGAGTGGCTGAAATTATCTATTGGCAAGTGCAGAAGTCTCATTGAGAGCTACAGAAATAGTTTAAAATTAGTGATGCACCAAAACCAGTTCAGATACCAGTGCCAATACGTGGCATTTTCATGAGAACTACCAGGGTTGCAGAAGTTGTAGGTGGGACCTGGCTCTGGCGCTCCACATCTGTCCTGAAATCATGTCAAAAATGTTTTTGAAAAACTGTCACATGACAATAAACAAAAATGTATCAGTACTTGTATCTGTAAGAACTTAGGCAAGTATCAGTACTTGTACTTACAAAAATGGTACTGGTGCATCCCTTATATATGTGTATAAAAACAAAATCATACATTAAAACAGAGATGTACAAATCCCAGGAGCTCCGTGTGCTCCTTACAAATGACAGCTGCCTCCAAACTTTTGATTTTTTTCTCTAGTCTAGTCTTGGAGCTCGAAAAGTATCTGTACATGTACTTGTACCGAGTACGGTACTTGGTATTGGTGCATCCCTATTTAAAGTAATTGCCTTTAAAAGGTAGTGCCAAAAATATTAGGTTAAGGATCCCATCATTTTTGTCAATACCATTTTTTTATTCTGTTGAATCAACAATCAAAAGCAAAGTCTGACTTTTAATGAATATGGAATAAATGATGGATGCCATAAGATTGTGGGTTCTACTTTTTTTGTGGAATGGTACCAACAAAATTGTCCATGTCTTTATATAGTTTATGGTAATATTAGTTCCAGTTGAAACCCTGCTAGCTAAACGTAAATTTCTGTATGGATGTTTGAACATAGCTGGCAGAACTGCATTACTACTGAGACAAGCCTTTTAATTTGTTTTCATTATTATTACTTAGAACAAGCTGGATGATGAACAATGGTAGGTAAATCGGGTTTAAAGTGCTACATATTCAGAACATAAAGCCATGGCATTAACCTGTGTATATAATGAAATAGCTTTGTGTACAGATATTCCATCACTGGAATGTAGAAGTACATGTGAATATCTAAATGTATACATATCTATTCTTTGTGCATCAAACCCAGTACACTAGTCTACTAAATACCAACTCTGTTTTAAAAAGCCAACACTAATATTTACAACTATACCAAAAGAACAATACATAACATTCTTTCAGTTCAACAAGAAAATGTTTTGCATATTTTATTTTAAAAAAATTTTAACCACTTCCGGGCCGGCCGTAGTAAAAAAACGGCCAGCCAAAAAATGATTAAATACCACCAAAAGAAAGCTCTATCTGTCACCAAAAAATGGTATAAAATTCATTTCAGTACAGCGTTGTATGACGGAATAAACTTCAGTCAAAGTAACGCAGTGCTGAATACTGAAAAATGGCCTGGCCAGGAAGGGGGTCTGAACACCTGGTCTTGAAGTGGTTAAAATATGCATTGTAAATATATGGCTTACATAATAGATCAACATATATACAGTCATGGCCAAAAATATTGGCACCCCTGCATTTCTGTCAGAGAATGCACCACTTTGCGAAGAAAATTGTTGCAATTACAAATGTTTAGGCATTCTCATGTTTATTTATTTTGTTTGTATTGGTATGGCACAAAGTGGAGAAAAAAAAAGCCAAATCTGACACATTCCACGCAAAACTCCAAAAATGGACTGGACACAATTATTGGCACCTTCTCCATAGTGCAAGAAATATTTCCATTCCAAGCTTTTGTGGAAAAGCATGGACAATCTCAAGGTTACAAGTCCATCTCCAGAGATCTTAATGTTCCAGTGTTCACTGTGCAAAACATTGTCAAGAAGTTTACAGCCCATGGCAGTGTAGCTAATCTACCTGGACGTGAACGAAAGAGAACAATTGATCACAGATTGCAATGACGGATTGTTCGAATGGTGGATAAAGATCCTCAATCAACTTCTAGACAAATTCAAGCTGACCTTCAGGCACAGGGCACAGCTCGCACTATAGGTCGCCATCTGAATGAAAAGGGATGCTATGGTAGGAGACCCAGGAGGACCCCACTGCTGACGCAGAAACATTACAAAAAAGCCAGATTGGAGTTTGCCAAAACTTACCTGAGGAAGCCAAAATCCTTTAGGGAGAATGTGCTGTTGATATACGAAACAAAATGACAGCTTTTTGGTGAAGCCCATCATTCTACTTTTTTTCAGAAAAAGAAATGAGGCCTTTAAAGAAAAAAAATACAGTCCCTATAGTCAAACACAGTGGAGGTTCACTGATATTTTGGGGTTGCTTTGCTCCTTCAGGCACTGGATGTCTTTGACTGTGTGCATGGCATTATGCAATATGAAGACTACCAAAGAATTCTAGGGTGCAATGTAGGGCCCAGTCTCCGAAAGTTGAGTCTCCGTCAGAGGTCATGGGTCTCACAGGAGGACAATGACCCAAAGCACACGTCAAATAGCACACAAAAAAGGTTTCAGACAAAGTGCTGGAGAGTACTGGACTGGCCAGCAGTGATCTAAATCCTATAGAGCAGCTGTGGAGAGATCTCAAAACAGCAGTTGGAAAAAGGAACCCCTTCAATCTGAGAGACCTGGAGCAGTTGGCCGAAATTCATGTAGAGAAGTGTAACAAACTCATTGATGGTTACAGGAAGCAAATGATTTCAGTATTTTTTCCAAGGGCTGTGCTATCAAATATTAATTGAGGGTGCCAACAATTTTGTCCAGTCCATTTTTACGTGGAATGCATCAGATTTGGCTTTTTTTTCCTCCACTTTTTTGTGCCATACCAATAAAAACAAAAACAATAAACATGAGAATGCCTAAACATTTATAATTGCAACATTTTTCTGTGAGAAGTGGTGCATTATCTGACAAAAGTATATTGATTTATATTCAGCAAATATCTTTTGCTAATAAATACCATTAAAAACAAGTATTATGTTTCTTATATACAGTTTCTTTTTTATAAAAAAAAAAAAATGTGTCAGCCCCAAACTATACCATCCTGGCACACTAAGCATACCTACCATAGTAAACAGGTAAGAGGACAAATGGATCTTTTGATCAGTAAGGCCTCAAGCCAAACAGCTCCATTCAAAAGGTGACCAAAGATTACCAGCACCAGATCATTGGCAAAGCATATCTAGACTGGGTTTGCAGATAAGATGCTCGGCATTGTTTGAACCGCAAGAATCCAGGAAACACATTCTCTTCAGGAGAGGCCTCCAAGATTTCCTAAATTCCTTTCTCTCAATGGATGATAAAGAAATTTTATCTTCTGTAGAAGGGCCTGTTTTTTATTTCAGAGTGAAGTGTACACTTGTTGCGGACACAGGCACAGCTGCGCTTGGTTTGCAGCACGTTATTGCATACTTATTCAATAAATTAGTATGCACCAAAGCACCACATTTATCTACCCTATTGCCATAGCTGCCATTAAATGTAGGAAATCCATTTTATTAAAAAAGAAAAGTCAGGCAGGGCTAAAGTGGGAGGCAGAGGTTCTGCACATGGTAATAGGGGGTGGGTAGATTCTGCATGACAAAGCGCTGGTCCTCTTCTTCAAGTTTCTGGCCTGTGATACAACACAGTAGCAGGTACCCAGCTGACATTATTTTGCTCAGAAGGCCATTCCTGCCCTCCTCAAGCATTTGGAAAGTAATACCTGTCACCAGACCATGCGAACAGCAGGGGGACCAAGGATACATGGTCCAGTAAACATGGGCAGAGACACTACATATCTTTAATGGCACAATTGGCTGGATATGGCACACTACTGGAGCCGCTGGTACCACTATGTGTCTTGTCCAATCGTGACAACACAGTCACCGGTAACTGCTCCTCCTCACTGACCAACCACCAACTCCTTGGAACCAGCAGTCCCCATATCCAAGCATCTAGGGCATATTCAACATCCTATGCTAAATGCTGCCACGATGTGTTGCAGCTTGTATGCCTGGGGGACAAAGACCACACTGAGCTAAAGCAGCTGACAGCTCTCTCCAGGAGCCAAGAGATGGCTGACCCAATGCCATCTTCAGCCAGGTAAGGTCATGAGTAACAATGGCACTAACCTGCTGTCTGTTCTTTGCCTTGGAAAGAAAAAATCAAATCACACATTTACCTTGCCTAGCACATGTCCTCCTCCCCCTCCACCCTTCTGTCTTAACATTTAGCAGTTTCTCACTGCCTTGTGTCTCTACATTACACCCTGTACTTGTTGCCTTGAAAATGTGGTGTTGGTCTCCAATTGGAATCTTTTTCTACTCACAGATGGGAAACTGTACAGGGGTAGCTTCTAGTCACACTGATCACTGTAACTGGCTATCACAGTGATCACATGATTGGGAGCCAGTCCTCCCGGTTCCTGATAATTAGTCTGAGGCCAAGAGCTGTTGGTGACAGCTTGGCCAGGGTGCTGGGGGAATGCAATGTTTTAGTTGTTAGCTTTAATGAAAACAACAGCTGCTGATACAGAGATAAAGATTGTTTGGTCAACCCATGTTATGAGGTAACAATGCTTTGTCCCTGTCTCCCACAATCTCCTGCCTGTAAATCACATGATCTTCCAAAGAACACTAAACTCTACTGTGCTGATGCATATTGCGTAGGCATTTCCACTGTCATCACCATATAAAAAAGCCCTGTGAAAAAAAAAAACACATGCAGCCTGTTATCACTGGACTGCATGTGGACACGGACAGGCTGTAAACTGGCTGCAGGACATCAGTAGCATTAAGATGCAATAAAGGATTTGAAAAGAAATAAACCTTTCCCTCGCCAATTTTTTAAGATACAATTTTTCTATCTACATGACAATTAGTAAGAATTTCAATCTACTTTAATAGACCTGCCAGTGCCTATACAGTTTGTCAACAGCACTCCCTATGCTTCCCTATTACCACTAAAGCACATCATAAAGCACATGTGACTGCTGTGACCCCACCTTTTTACAGCGAGGGGACTAGCTTATCCAAAAGCCACTTTACTGGCCCTTCTTGGCCAGCTAACCAAAGTTTAAAAGCCAAGCAGTGTATTATGCTTACTATGGTAAAATTCACACATTTTGCCTGGTTCGCGAACCTCAAAAAAAAAAGCCGGATTTACTGCGAACCCATGGTAAAAACAAAAATAAGAATCCTGAAACTCATCCCTACTCTGGATGATAGTACCAGGAGTGGACCATGTCAGTGCAATGTATGTTGGCACAGGTACTTGTAGTCTCCACCAAGGGAGCATGTGAAAGGGTAACAATGCAGGAACATAACTGAGAGGCATTTGTCACTCCTTAACAGGTCATGGCTAAACAAGGATTTTCATGGCAGGATCACCAGGGATTATTTAATAAAGGCGGCAGATTTTAAAAGATTAAAAATTACTTTTACAATTCTAATAACATGTGAAAGCTTGTTGAAATTTTAGTGACTAGGTTTACGTCCCCTTTAAAATATATGTGGACTTTTAAAAGATAAGCGCCGTTTAACCATTTGCCATCCGGAGCAATTTCTTAATTTTTTTCACACACATGATAAAATCTGAAATTTTGGCTAGAAAACAGCCTCAAACCCCCAAAACATTGTATATTTTTGAAAAAGGAGGCAGAGGCCCTGTAGAATAAAAAATGCTAGTTGCAATTTATGTCATACAATATTTACACAAATGTTTATCAAACCAATATTTTTAGCATAAATTCCCTAAAATAAATTTTAGTGCACAGAAACAAATACCCAATTTTTTTGTAAAATATAAAAGATAGGGTTGTGTCCAAATTGATACCAAACATGTCAAACCTTAAAATTACGTGCCCCTGTTAAAGAAGAACCACATATCTACCTAGAAGCCTATGCATACCATTTTAACATATTTGTATTTATATGAGCATTTATGAGTAGTTACCCATAGTAAGCTTCTCTCTTCGGTTTGTTCAGTTAAAGTGACATGAAAGTCACAAATAGTTCCCCCACCCCCATCCTGCTTTAAGGACTAACGTTAAATGAAGCATCTTGATTCAATCATCTTCTTCCTTTCACTTGCATTCAGGAGTCCCTCCAGCGCTGGTGCCGGTCTCTGATCCACCGCAGAGTCCTGTCACTTCCTGTCCCACGGTGTCTGTCCGACGTGCATGCTCCCAGCTGCGTGCATTCAGCTCCACTGCGTCTCACCTCTTCTCCCCATTGAAGATCTGTACTGCGCATGCATCCGCCCCATGGTCCTGCTCGGCCGCTTGAGAATCTTCAGATCTTCGGACGGGAGCATGCGGCAGAGACAGAGGTAAGTGATCAAATTAAAAAGCTACCAAAAAAGGTTTTTTTTTATGTTTTTGTGTATATCTAGCTAGCAGTAGATATATGTAATAAAAAAAAATTAAAAAAAAATAAAAAAAAAGGTTTAGTTTTACTTTAAGCTTTGAAAGTGAAAAATAAAATCTAAATGGTTGTCATGCACAGCTGCTCCAGATTTAGTCTGCTCCATTTTTGATAAATTCCCAATATAGACATTTGTTCTTCTGACTGCATCCCAATAAGGTTATAAATAAAAGTACCTGTAAGAGTAGAGAGAAACTTACCTTTCCAGCATCCTGAACAAGGAGAGTAGCTCCGCCTCCTCTCTGCCGACATCACAACTCTCCTCCCTCCTTGTCAGTTTCACTTGTACAGCGTTCCTGCAGAACACAGACGCCGGACAAAGCAGCTGAACCCACACTCTCCATCCTAAAGTAGTGACGCACAGCCTGCATGCCTCTCTCCATCTTGCACTTCTAAGCAGGCTGGATGATCTCTCCATCCTGGACTTCATAATCTGTAACAGCCCTCTTCACAGCAGTGACTCCGAGTCCACCCAGATTCAGCCTCCAGGTCTGCTGCCATTACCCCTTCCTGGACATCCATGTGCAGTATGAACCGCCTGACCAAACAACCACTACATACCTGTTGCTTCCAAGCTGAGATCTCCCTTAGCAACCACTTAAACGTGACTTCTAATCAGTTGGAAAGAGGACTGTATGTACCAAACTCACCTTATCTTCCTGAAAGGAACACTGCGTTCAGACGCCTGAACAGCAAGTATCTTTTGTTAATTACTTTTGCCTCTGTGATGTGATGTAACAGAAGGAAGAATATCGAGTAACTATTATGCAGGTAACTTGGGGAGCAGATTCCATTTATGTTGTTCACAAAGAGTAATTGAGTGTTAGTTATACTTAAAGCACCTTTCCTGAGTTTATACCTGGCTCAGTAATAGCCGCAGCTGAGATTCATACACCCTTGCTACGGACATACACCAGTGTTACAGTACCTTGATTTTTGTTCTACCTCACCTTTGGATTTAAGTGTTTATACACCCCCTCTTTCCTTTCCTTGTTAACTGGGAGGGCTGTTGTGAGGGTACAATGACTGCAAGACATTACTGAGAATGTCTTTTGCTTTGTACATATCATTATAAGGCTCTACAAGGCCTATTAATAATAGGCCTTGTCCTCATTACTCTTTCACAGGCAACTTATGTGATTGTGTACAGGGACTCTAAGGGCTTGGTCACACCAAATGCAGACCAGATCTGCATGAGTTTCTGCACACGCAGTGCAGTGTGTTTTGCTGCATATTTGGCTGCGTTTTAGCCGCTTTCAGGGCCGTTTAAAAAAAAAAAAAGGGCTTTCAGTGCATTCCAGTGCGTTTGCATGCGTTTTTGATGCGTTTGCATGCATTCCAGAGCAGGTAAAACAGGGCTTGCTGCAGTTTATTTACATGCACTGGAACTGAATGCTGCGTTGTGAACTAGAGCCCAAAATACCATTGGAATACATTGGACACAGTTTTGAACCGGTCTGTAACTGCTCTGCTCCTGGAAAGCGCTTGGTGTGAACTAGCCCTTAGCAAAGTTGTATAAATAAATGAAACAACAAAAAGGACCTGAACATTATAAACAAAAACAGAGAAAACAAAGATAATAAAATTAGTTACACTTATTTGAAGTTTATTCTAAAAGATTTTAGTTTTTTCACATCCTCCTCCCATGAGCAACGAGGAAGTGCAAAGTATGTCCTAAAATGTTAATCTATAAAAAGTCACATTGGTGCCTTCATCAAGAACAGATCAATGTCACATATATCAATAATTGCAGTAACATCAGCATGTAGGCTGTTATAATACTACAGCTATACTAATAGTAAATAATTATTCTCTACAAGAAAAGCAAGCACTTCAATTACAGAATTGCAGTGTGCTGCCAAATGTCTATTTTTCCTCTTTAATGTCTAAGGCCAGGTTCACACTTTTGCGCAATCTGTGACCATGCCACAATCAAGCACGAAACCGCACGGATTGCCAGGCGGTCACTGAGTCGCACACCACCGCTGATCGCGCCGGCATCGCCATTCTTTTCTAATGGCACCCAAGTCACGGCAGGCGGATCGCATGCAATTGAACTCGATTGCGGCTGAAAAAGTCACGTGGCATGTGTCGCAAAAAAAAAAGGCACATTTTTTCTGCAATTACCGCGCAGATGTAACTCCATTGAAATCAATGGGGCCGCGTGGCAACCGCTGTGTGCAACTGCATCGCGCGGTACCGGATCCCCCAGGTCTGCACCAGCCCTCAATACCTGCCAGGGAAACTCTGACTGTCAGAATTTCTTTATTTTTATAGCCATGTCTCATGAGTTTGTGGATATTTAGGGGTTCCACCCTTACCAACCAGTGGCAGTGCTGGTGCATCCTTCTGAGTAAACCTGTGCTCACTCTCTCACTTTTAGACATTTCTGCTAGGCCTGTCTTGTATATTCTAGTCCTTTCTGTACTGGCTTTGGCTTCTGGTTCTGTTTGTATCGACTTTGGCTTTTGTTCTTTTCTGTGTGTCTTGTTCCTCCTGGTTATGACTACTATTTGTCTGCTGTACAATTTTCGCCTATATGCCTGCACTACGCTCAGACTTCTGTTTCTCTCCTGCTCTGGATTCTTACTGAAGTCCTGTCATTGGGTTTCTTTACCTCAGAAGTAACGAAGACACTAAGTTACGACTCACCGCACTCTGCTGCCCACAAGAGTGACCAGGTGCAAAAGGGGAGAATGTGACCTTCTCTCCTTCCACCCACTTTGTAGAGCATAGCTCTTAAGCATCACATTACAGGCCTGAGCATTGTCACACTGTTAAGAACATTTAAAGACTTGACATGTTTGGTATCTATTTACCTGATGTGACCCCATCTTTTATATTTCACCAGAAAAATGGGTAATAACATAATCAAAAAAGTGTTTTTTCCCCCAAAATGTTTGGTACTTTTTTTCGTTATAGTAAAAAAAATTAAAACCCCAGTGGTGATTAAATACCACCAAGAAATGGTATAAAAATAATTTCAGCACTGTGTTGCATGCACCATAGCTACTGCACAACCCATCTGAGACCCTGCAGACCCCACCATAGACCCCACACAGCCCACCATAGAACCCGCATAGCCCACCATAGACCCCCGCATAGCCCACCCGAGACCTTGTAGAGCCCACCATAGACCCCGCATAGCCCACCTGAGACCTTGTAAAGCCCACCATAGACCCCGCATAGTCCACCACAGACCCCGCATAGCCCACAGCTCTCTCAGGTAAATTAGGTGGCCGCAAGACCCAACTAGCGACCGCCTGATTCTGTGCAGCCCGGCTCGCCGCACACGCAAAGTGCCACCCAAGGCAAATGCCTGGTTTGCCTTGGGGTGGATACACCCCTGGTTGCATGACTGAATAAATGTCAGTCAAAATACTGCAGCGCTGAAAAATGGCCTGGACAGGAAAAATACTGAAAAATGGCCTGGACAGGAACAGGCTTTAACACCCCGGTCTTCAAGTGGCTAATAAATATAACATAGAAAATGCAAAAAAACTGTTGATCATGCTAGAGTTTCAGAGCTGTCCTATGTACATTTCCTGTACATAGGACAGGAGCCTTCCTAGTTTGTATCTAGGACTACAGAATAAGTAGTTTCTATGTTCTAGAGATGAGAAGACTGCAAGAGTTTGAGTGGTTTAGCAATAAAGACAACCTGAAAAGACTGACACAACTCAAGTCTACAAAAATTCTATATGTTGTAAGCCCACAACAGTACTGATGCATGTCTGGCTGATCAGCGGTTATTTTTCTGTACTTGCAGGGTCATTAAAGGGATAAAACATGGAGGTGTACCTGATCTTAATCTTATATACATTAATTATGTGTTTAGATGAAGCACTGAGATCTTGAGGAATGCGGAATTCAGTTTTACTTGCTTAGAAGGACATTACATATGAATACAGTATATATATATATATATAGATATATATATATATCTATATATATATATCTATATATATAATCTTCCTGTATATATCATAGATGAGTATGCACAAGCAGAGACCAACATTGCACCACAGCGCCATCTGCAGCTCAAAAGACATAACAGTACATTAGCATAAGCTGTTGTATTTCCAACAATATACATACTTCATATGGAGGTTGCTTGAACCCCTATTTTATATTTTGGTTGGACTGTATGGCATAAGCTTTGAGATGGACACCAGTTAAATAGTCATTCCTCACTGTGGCTTCCTTTCTGGGGAAATGTAGATTTCCTACATGCTTCTAGGAATTTTTAAGGAGTGGCCACCTCAGGGACCATCAACAGTTAAGTACCTTACGCCAACCACTGATCACAAGCTGTTGACTTTTGCAGCCACCTCAGAGAGGTTTCCCATTCATGAAATGTGAATTATTAACTTTTATGCAGATTCGCTCTTATGTAATACATATTCTTAAAAACCTCTCACCTTCAGATTGGTAGAACCCCCTAAATCTAACCCAAATACGTGTGCAATAGCTAGTGTTTATAGATCCTATAGAATAGATCTGGATTATGCGAAACGCTCCACTGGCCTCTCAAAGTGGACCAATTACTTTTTAAATATATCTACCATTAAAATTCTTTGAGCTGTTAACAGAGCATGTAATACAAATACTGCATCCACCTATAGAGAAATGGTATTAAGGAATGTATCGTGGAGCCTATATCTCTCCGCATAGGTCTTATTTCATGGGCCTTAGTTGCTCCTCTAGATCAGTGGTCCCCAACCCCCGGGCTGCGGACCGGTCCGTGGATCAAATGGTACCGGGCCGCCCAAGGAACGTGTGCGACTTTCCATGGACGAGAGGTTAAAGGCCGTGACACACTGCAGGCAAAGCAGCGCAGCGCACAGGCGAGCGGCGACTCGAGGTCCTTCGCCTGCAGTGTGTCTAGTGAGTTCCGATCCCCCGCTCTGCCCGGGGGCAGCGTGCGTAGCGCAGCGTCGTGAGATGAAAAAGTTAATCTCCAGCCAATCACAGCGCGCGATGCAATGAAGGCATCACAAAGCGGCAACACATGTCTGAAGTGCGGGCAGGAATCAGCAGACGTATACCATGCCTTTTGGAGCTGATCTAAGATGAAGTGCTTTTGGAATGATATTTCCCAGTATACATGGCAAAGCAAAAAGTTAATTATTTACCTCTGTCTGCAGCTTTGGCGATCTTTGGAATTCTAGATCTGTATGGAGTAAAAATCACTCCTGCATGGAAAAAGCGATTTTCTATTATATCGTTGGTGAGGAAGAAAACAATTTTGGATCAATTGATATATTCTGAACCACCTTCTCTAACCCTTTTTGAGTAAGCAGATGTTTGCATTTCAAAATGATTGAACTGAGACAATGCTCAGTAAGGACACTCAAACTCAAAAGTTTTTTGAGGTATGGGAATAGTTTATTACAAAATGAAAACTTATGAAATCTGTCATTTTGACATCGTAGTATACCAGGAGGATGATTTCTAATGATCCCCCATTAATTATAGCTAAATTGAATAAGAGGGGTTTTTTGTTTTTGTTTTTTTATTCCTTTTGAATAAAAGGTCGGTCGCTGCAAAAAGGTGATTTTTCTTTTTTCCATTTCCTGTACTTCTGTTACTGTATTTATTTGTGCAGTAAATTTGGAATGTAGATGTATGTCCTGTTGTATACTCTAGATGTTATTCTTGTTATTATGTTTTGGTTTTTATATTGTTGTAGGTCTTTAATAAAAAAGAATACAGATAAAACAAGCGGCGGCTAGCAAACCCCCCCTCCCAAATAAAAACAACATGGAGGATTGTGGATATATTGCAGAGATTTACTGTATATGTTTTTATTTTGACCTTACATACACATGGAAATGTACTCCTAAACCTCAAAACCATAATTCTTTCACAAAACAATCACAACATAAAATATAGTATCACACTAATACTAGACCATGCCAATATCTTCATCAGTCAAAGCAAACTTATGGCCTAATTCATCAACAGCAAAAGTGATGCCGATTACCAGCAGCTGAATGTCAGCGCCAAATGCAATCGATGCAAATTTGTCATCGGTTTCATAGCACAGATAGGCCTTGCACTTTGTAGCACATTTTAAAAACTTTCTAATATTAGGGCAAAATGAGGAAACAAGAATTTCCTTTACTTTTTTTACTAAGTTAATTGTATGTTATTTGTTTAAACCAGGACAACAGAAAACACAAAACTTGATTCACATTATAATGACATTTTACATTAAAACTAAAATTATATTATGGTGGAACAATAACACAAATGTTTCAGAGGACATTTGAATCAAACTGTATGAACATTCCATTAGTAACATCTGGTTGCAGCTCCTTGAGCTATCCTAGTAAATGGGCAAAATATTTAACATATAATAACTAGCAAAATGTGTGACTGCTCAAGAACAGGTTAATTTAGATTAAATGGCTTTGGACCTCTATGTGATCCAACACTGGCATGCATTACTGCCCAATCAGACAATATTTTAGCTAGACACATGCTATTTGAACTGATTGTGGGATAAGGGGGTTTAGGAGTCAAAGCGTTAGCCAGTAATTTAATCATAAGGAAAGACAAAGAAACTGCTTGTGTTCCAGGGGGGCATAGAGGAGACAGAGCAGAAGCTGTTCTTGTCAGGAAGTGTGGGTAGAAAATCAAAAGTTTATCATGGACACAACTAGAGGTGCACCGAAATGAAAATTTCAAAACCGAAACAAAACCAAAATGAAAAAAAAAAATGTCAGGCCGAAACCAAAAATGTTTTTTAGTCTAACTTTTTCACATTTTTTAAAAATATTGCATCTTTCTTTTTTATAAACTTTTACATTTAATATATTTTTGTAATTAATTTTTATTAAATATTTTTATTTTTTTACTTACTTTTAGGGGCTTCTGGAAAATATATGGGGTCTAAACTCCCTGTAAATGTTCCTGTTCAGTCACAACTTGTGTTCATAGTACGTTTACTATATCCACAATCATGAATGGACAGGAAGTGTTGTAGATCACTCCCATTCATTCATAATTTAGGACACAGTAAACATACTCTGTCCTCAATTATTTACAAACACTCAGTGAAAACTGAGTGTTTGTACTGCTCTCCATCTTGACACGGTGTCACAGGAGGCTGGACGTGGTGGGTCAGTGCGGGAGGAGAGCTCAGCCTCCTGTGACAGCAATGGCAATAGCTGTCTCCGCACACACCCCTGCTCTCCTGATTTGTGACAGGAAGCAGAGCGGTATGGGGAAGAGAGACGCCAGCCTCTCACATTGCTCTCCTCCCGCACCGCTTGGCCTCCTGTGAAAGTTTCTCTCCTCTCCTCTGGGACACAGAGCAGCGCACAGCAGGGAGGAGAGAAATCATGGACGCGCCGCTAATTCGGCCAAAAAAATGGCACTTTTCCGCATTTTGTCATAAGTGTCACTTTCGGCCGATACGTTTTGGCGGCTGATATATTGGTGCATCCCAACACACAACATTGGGAGCAACAGAAAAGCCAGAGTAGGCGCTGACTGAGGAAGAAAGAGAGGAGGCAGTGGGTTAGCTGATCAGATGCCAGTAGAGTGAATTATAGAGCATGGGGAAGGTAAAAAAGTAGGTGATTATGGACTGGGGAAGAGCGAAAAGGCAGTATGATCTTATAATTCACAGTGAATAGAGGTGGCTGAGAACAAGATGGTTAAGAACCATTGGGAAAATAGGTAAAGTGGGGCAGAGCATTGATGGAGAAAGAGGAGGCAGAACAATACATGACCATTGTTAAAAGGTGGAAGAAAGAGAAATTGCAGTAGATCATGTTCCATGGAGGATGCAGAGGGGGATCTTTTCATGGACTGGAAAGTGAAGAGAGATGAAGCACAGAGGGAGCAGACTGTAAAACAAGGGTCAGGGGTCACATTTAAGCTGCCATTTCTCTCTGTTGAGTGAGGAATAACAGCTCATACCCTGTCTCCTGATGCCTAAAGACACGGCGCAGCTATTTGCACCAGACCCAATATACCTCTTACAATGGGTAAGCAAAAAAAGCAGGGCTTAGCAAATGCAGGATTTATAATTATAAAATATCAAGCTGCAGTGCATATCTGGTTGAGAGATTGTCTATGCAAAAGAATCCAGGGGACAGTGAGGAAAGTGGTCTGAGGCAACATACCACAGAGAGGATAACATTGCAGAGAATGGGAGTGAAAAATGCCAGGAACACAGACAAAAAGAAAGAAAAAAGAATCCAGGTGACAGTATTGGAAGAAAACATTTCACAGGATTAGATTGTGGAGAATGAGGATTGTAACATGGCAGGGGCACTGAAAAACAAAAGCAGCAACAAGGCACCAGCCACAGGGCTCAGACATGAAGTACCATACAAAGCATAGAGGTATTAGAGAGTGTAGAGAGATGAATGCAGCAGAGAGTATTATGACAAGAGATAGGGGTAAACTTAAAGTATGAACAAGTGGTGGAAACTTCCAAAAGAAGCCACACTGGACCTAGCAGGGGGCTTGTGGGCTGGCAGAAAACAACATGGGGATAAAGGGAAGTTGTCATAAAATGTAGTTTGGAAAATAGAGAAGAGGTTTCTGAGAATGTAGCGTGGATACGGGAGCTGCAAAAGGAACATGGCAGAAAGATTTCTGCAGCAATACAAAGCAAAACTCTGGAAAGCATCTAATTTGTATATATTGAAAAATGCATTAAAATCCCCCCACAAATGTGTGAATCCAGTCTTAATCATTCTCCTGCTGCATTTATTCCTAGTGGATGACTTTTGCAGCAGTGAAAGGGAAAGTTACAATCTCTCTTTATACCACACAAGAAGGACTAAGACTGGATTCACACATTTGTGTGTGTGGGGGGGGGGTTATGCATTCTTTCAATATATACACTCTTGAAAATTCATCTCAACACACGTGTTGAAGACATGTGTCATGGTGCAAGTAAGCACATCATGATGCGCATCAATGCATGCTGATGCATATTCTGATAGGTGCTAACATTCTACTAAATCATGAGCTGTCTCCCTGTGAGCACCTAGTTTCCACCTCTCCCCCTAAATTCAATAGATTTCAAGAAAAAAGAGAGGTATAAGGGTTTATGGAGGGGTGTGAATGACCGTCCAAGAGAGATATACTAAAAATATCAAAATGTATTTGTTTTAAATAATATTAAAAATTATACATTCATAGGTCCGAACAAAACCCTGCATGGGATATGTCTGTATATTCACTGATACAATATATGATCCAAGTATTCATACATAACATGATCTTATTCACATATTTTAAAGAGTATGTTTTTAAGAAAAAAATGAATAGTATTGTCCTTAACGTGGCTTAGCTTAATAGGCCCCGGCGCGTTTCGCCACTGGCTTCATCAGGGGACCCACTGAAGATGGATCTAGCAGTAAACAAATTGTCTTTATTTAGACATACATCGGATTGAAAATGCATACATCTATAATTTATACAATGTCATATATGTACAAGTAGTTTATTTTGGAATAAATTAGTCATATCTAATTACTCTAAAAGAATCTGGTCCTCGGTTACTCACCATGCAGGGTTGGTTTGCGGAGTGGGGGAGATGCCTGGAGAACCGAGAGGGAGGGTGGCGGGTGGCCCCACCACCTCCCTTATGGTCTCCTTGGTTTGTCACACCTGGGACCTCAGGGTTATACAGAGAGAGAGATCAAGTCGTCCAGCCAGAATCACCAGGAGATGTTATCCAAGAGTAAGATGTTGAGGCAGTAGAGCTGTATTTCTATTGGGTCTCCCTATTAAGTAAAAGACAGTAGGGCATATATGTAATGGGTGTCATCCGAGATCCATGCACCATTCTAGTGTGGGGCTTATTCTCTGAGTCTAGCCAATGTGTCCAGTGTTGCTTAATTTGATTTATTTAATTTTTAATTGGGAGGAGTCAATTTGTTTCAATTCAATTTGTTTGGACCTATGAATGTATCATTTTTAATATTATTTAAAACAAATACATTTTGATATTTTTAGTATATCTCTCTTGGACGGTCATTCACACCCCTCCATAAACCCTTATATCTCTCTTTTTTCTTGAGGTGCTAACATTCATTAAAAGAAGTGTATTGCAACACGAATTGAAAAACGCACGATACAAATCAATATGCGTGACAATTCACATCAATGGGCATTGACATGTTTAGATGTGTTTTGCTTGATTTTAATGAAAAAGATATCAGTGGAAAAACACACAGTTGTAAGTTTAGCTTAAAGCTAACCTGTCCTGTGAGCAGCTGGAGTAGGATATGAATAGTTATGTGCTTTGAGCGGTTTGTTTTGGCTGATCACTAACATCTAGGTTCTTCTATATGTACTGAAAATTTACAGTAAACAATAAAGAATCCCCAGTGAAAACAGGATGTTTCAATTCCTTCATCAGTTTTTAAAATATATAGTATCATGCCGACCTTCTAAGCAGCAGGTATTGACATTAACTGTGCAGACATATGTGTGCCTAATTAAACATGCGATTTGTACTGTAAACAAATCTAAAGCAGAAGTAAAGTAAGGGACATATAAAATTGCTTGGAGGTCGGGATTTTTGACAGAATAGACATGCGAAGTGTTTTATGCCACAAAAAAGGTCTTCACCCCCCTTCCCCCCAGTGATTTTCTTTCTTTTCGGTGTACGCTTACCAGTATCCAAGATGCCAAGAATAGGTCTAATGCCGGGAAGGATGTAACTCCTTTGCGCATGGTCAGTTGTTACATCATCAGAGACCACCCAATAGCTGAAGACAATGCCTGGGAATCCAGAAGCAGCAATGACAGAGATGATGGTGATGGGGGACTGAATATGCATTGCAGAGCGCTGGAGTGTGCCATATTGTGCAAATATGCTGTTTATACTTGCACATTATAGCAAAACCCCACCCAGCTCACAGCAGTTTACTACCTCTTTTAATGTTTTATTTTTTTACTACAAATGCAATAGTGTACAGTAACCCACGGCAACCAGTTACAATTCTGGTTTAAGCAGCACAGCATGGGCAGGCAATTATATATACATATACATATACATATACATAGGGAAAATGTACATGTACCAAATATAAGTGGACTGCTAATGCAGAAGAGAAAAACTCTGAAGTGAAATATGTCCTTCTAATGTCAAATGTGACTTGAATATAAAGTTCTAAATTACATTATAATGACTTAAATTAAAATATATTAGTGGTAATAACCATTTCCATCTTAACTCAGCAGTGAAGTTTGTGTGTGTTTTAATGATTAAGCAACTGCTTATTTAAAGCCACACTCAAGGAACAAATTATAATTTATACAATCGCTGGATTGGTAAATTATCCTTACAAAGCTGAGTGTTATGTGCAGGGGATGGCAGGAAAGTATAAAAATCTTACCTTGTAGAGTGGGGTTTGCACTGAACATTGATGAACAGATAGAGTTCTGCACTAAGCACAACTGCAAAGGGTTAAGACGTAATATGTATTTTATTTATTGCAATATTTACATTACAGTGATCACACCAACGTTCCAAGAGCTGTAGACAGAGGCGTATCTAGAAACTTCAGGGCCCCGGTGCAACAAACCACGAAGTCCCCCAACCCCCCACCGCCATGGCACCGCATGGTTAACAGGAAGGC